>NC_140955.1:22838624-22996124 GCF_014529385.1 Adiantum capillus-veneris
CAAAAGGGGAGATCCTCTAAAGTATTTGTATATTTGACTGGTAATCAAGTGAAGTATGTTGGGAGGGTGGAAAGATTGCTGTCCTTGTCTATTGAGTTTGACAAAGTAGTCCACTCTTTCTTCACAACCGAGAGACATCCATTATTGAGGTTGAGCTTTACTTTGATTTCTTCCAAAGATAGTAGTCCACCTTGCTAAAACAGGTCATCCCATGTCCTTAGACCCAACTTGAAGCACTTGTGTGCTCTAATCCCAGTCTGCAAACCTGCATTTCTCAGCAATCCACCGACTCACCCCAAACTATCTTGATAGGTGAAGTCGTGGTCTGCCATGTTTTTGTGGGTAACCCATATGTTGTCTACAAACCGTCACTGCTGCAAACATTTCAACCCTCATGAGTGCAAAATCTACGTGTATGATTTTGAAACCTCTTCAACCATAACTGTTTGCTGCATGAAATACATTCAGTATCATATATTTGGCTCAAATACCCTCCAAGGTCACTTGCATTAGGGATGCAAGGGGAGAAAGAGTAATTGGATTTTCATTTCTAGAGCCAACACCTATAGTTAGGCTAAATGAGTCATGCTACCAAGGAAGGACCTCGTAACGCACAACACACCTGAGTAAGGGGAGGAAGAGGGCTCTCCATTTCTAGAGCCTGCACCTATAGCTAGGCTAAATGAGTCATGCTATCAGGAAAGTACCTCTCAACACACAACACACTCATAGAATATGAAATGGGGATTGACATGGAGTATAGAAGACAAAAAGAAGGGAAGTAGTGTCTATCCTTGTTTGGCCCCGGTCCTATCGATCCTTTAATAGACCCCAAGATACCACACTTCACTATAGGCGGGGCTAAAGTAGCTCCTATCCAACCCCAACACCACTAAAGACCCCTTGGAGGCTACTCTCTCTTGATTTTGTGTCAAAGGAGGTAGCTCAAAGGAAGTTGAGCCTTTACACCTATAAGAGCGATGTAAAGTCTGCAACAGAATGACTTATTCACATGACTATGTAGCACATTTTTGGCAAACTATTTATCAAAAAATGTCTTAACATGCACTAGGGGAAGGTCACTTACAAAATATCACTTATATCATGTGCATTTAAAGGGTATTAAAAAATTTCAATCCCTATACTTACATACTCTGAGGTAATAAAACAACGTACTTTTCTAAAGAAAAATACAGAATGGAATAAAAACCCCTTTTGTAATTATAATCTATTGTTTTTTCTAAAGCTACCTAATAAATACCCGATTATTCTGAACTCACATGCTATACTTACAATTTTGAGGTGACCCCCCCATAATATGCACAACATCGTTCAAGGATTTGGGCTTATGTTGGAAAGGAAATCTTTGGCTTGGTTTTAGACTTGGGAAGTACCTGTTGTCTATGAATTTCAAGCCCTCATTGAGGCCTTTGTAGAGGAATACACTAAGCTTGGTATTGATCATAACCTATGGACATAAATTTTAAGTCGTAAGCAGGGACCCAAAACGAGGGCATGTGATGCTATTGACTGCCCAAAGTGGTTTATAAAAATTTCCATATTCATCTCTTTAATATATCAACATCATTTTACATTGAACAAGTATTATAAAGATGTTCAAACAACATCAACCTAGAGGGAGTTGCCCATGCAATAGACCACACCTCTCAACTCTAATGCAACCACATGCAACGTGAATTTTGGAGGCAACATCTTCAACTGAGACTTGTTAGAGGATACACCAAGAGGGTCGAGGGCCATTTAGCTATTAGAGGAGGAATCAACCACTCTTCCTTTTAACCTATGTTTTCAAAATTTGGGTATATAAACATCCTAGTAGGGGTTGCCAAATAGGTATAATTAATGTTGCTCAAGGTAGAAGTGGTCTATTTTGTGTGGTATATGTAGGAAAATGTGAAATCTTGAAACCTTTTTTAGATCATGTATACTAAATGACATTAGGAGACGGCTATGACCCACAACTTGCCCACAGATGGGGCTTGGGGAGATGTACACCTTACAAAATCCTCTATATCACGTGCGATCAGAGTCTAATAAAAAATCCCCTTTACATATTTTGTGAATTGGAATAAAAATACCCCTCTTTCTTCATAAGCCTATAATTTTTTTTTGAAAATTGAATTAAAATGCCCCTCATGTAAGTATAAATAAATAGATGTTGTGAATGATAATATATCCTCTTGTCGAGCATACATGATACATGAGGTGATACATCTACATACATACATACCTACAAGGTTCACCCCCTAAGGGATGGGGCGACTTATCAATAGCAAAATCTCTTCACACCCAACCCTAGCTGTAGCCCTTGAGATATGTTGATGTGATTCCCTATGTTAAGACTAGAAAACCTACGAGCCTATTGTCAATGAGAAATTATTATGAAGGTAAGTACAACCCAGTGTGTCTACTTAGATATCATGTTAAAACAAGTAACTATTATGAGTATGCTAGTGATGGAACTTTACTTGTTATGGTAATGAATCGTTTGAGAGCTAGACCTATAATGGTGAGATCACCTTAACCTCAAGCTCCTCACTTGATGGGAATGCCTATTTCAAATGCAACGATATCCATTGGATGAAGGACTGTCCTTATGATAAAGATAATATTTGGCGTGTGGCTCAATGATATTGCGAAAACGATGCCATACCATGCACTTCACCCACCCTTACCTGCACAAGGAGGACAATCCTCCCAAAACAAGCTTTAATTTGGTATGAGTGTTGGCTTCTCCATCTATTTTGGAAGGTGAAGAGAAATTGTCCTTAAGGGTAGTCATTAGAGCTCAAGCTAGAACCCACAAAATGTGCATGTAAACCAAGAACCTCCCTCGCTAGCTAGCAAGGTTTAAAGGTGTGTTTCCATGGACATCTTCAACAACTAATTTGTGGAGACACACAATATTTTTCTATTTTCTTTCGAATATAAATCAAATAATTGTTAAAAAGTTCCAATTCAATAGGTTTGTCACAACAAGGTTTTTTGACCTATATTCAAAGATTGTCCACATTTTTTAGTCCTTCAAGATATATAGTGCTGCAGTTTTATGTATAATTTACTAATTTTAGAAAAGTAAACTTTTTATTTTTGAGATTTTCATGTACATTGTGTATGTAAAAAAATTATTTTATCTCCTAAACCCATATGTAAGAAGTTTCATGGGGTTTTGATGTCATATACAATAGTTATGCCGTCTCATTTACTATTATCCTTATATGAACAATTTTTGTGGCTTCTGGTAGTTTTGTGGCTCATTACAAGTCACATGTTAAGGGATTTTTTGATGTCTAAAAATCAATAGGCTTGGTTGTTGATAGAACATGGCTAAAGTGGTGAAATTGGTTATGGAGGTCATGGTGGATCTCACAAAGGTTCTATTGAATTAATTCAAAGAACATGGCTTGTGTCCTGCACTGCATAATCTCCTTAGAATTAGAAGTTCATTGAGGTGATTCAAGCTACACTAGAGACATTCCCCAAACCTTTGCACACGTAGATCCCTATCCAAAAACCTAAGAGATCATTTCAAGGTGGAGCATGTGTTTTTGCACAGGGAATCTTGTGGTTCTTGAAACCAAGGAAGAACGGATGGGACACATAAAAACCATTTGAAGATCCTTACCTCCATGAAAAACAATTGAGCAACTTATTATCTAGCTCTAAGAGGAAGTTGGTAAAAAAAAATCATGAGCAAGAAAGGTTTCCTCCTCTACACCTTTTTATTATATGACCCCTATAGAGAATGGAATGAAGAGGGAAAAATGGCCCCCTTCACTTGACAATTGTGAGAGAGTAATGACAAGGAAACAAGTAATTTCAAAACCTTAAGGATCTTGCCTAGATAGTTAATTGAGACAATTCAAGGAAAAATTTGATTGGTTTGACTCCCAAGAGAGAACGCAATAACATGCCAATAGTGGTGTTAGCACCTGTGACTTACATCCTACCTTTGACGGTGAAGGATCATTCTCCCACCAAGCGTGCCAATATATGAGAGCACTTGTAGCACGGAAAGTGTGTCGTGCTCTCTACAACTTTGAGTTGTTGCTCCATTTTTGTGTGATTTTTTCTTTCTATTGGAGTGAGGTTTCTTGCATACTGTAATGAGGAGATGACCCCGCTTCCATCATCATCAAGGAGCAACAAGGTGGAGAGGGATGGGCCCCTGCTCCTATTGTGAATGACTCATTAACTTGGACTACTTATTCAATCTAGGGCCAATTTGGAGAGGAAGAGAAAAGAGATTCGAATGTGGCTAGAGGATGAGTGCTTAGAGTGATTGATCAAGGATAAAAGACAAAAGGCTCCAATGTAGCAGGTAGGAGGATCAAGGCCAAATTTATCTCCTTGCAAGAAGGAATCCATAAAGCAAAAGGAGCCCATCGATGCGAGAGGATGAGAACTTAAAGCAACTGGAGAAGGATAAAATACAAAAGGCTCCAGTGCAGCAGGCTCAGGGGGTTTACCGTTCAGTACCCTCCTATATAATGTGCGTTCGCGGGGTATTTAAAAAACCACTCTTTTAACATGTCTGAATGAATAAAATGACCCCTTATTTTTCAAAATTCAATATAAAAACCCCTTATTTTAATATATCTGTGTTAAATTGAAGTTTTTGCATTTTAAAATGCCTCCTTTTGAATTCACGTTATACATTAACATGATCACATAGTGGACACCCCCAAGGCAGCAGGTAGGAGGATCAAGGCCAAAAAACAATTTTGCAAGAAGGAATACGCAAAGCAAAAGAAGCCCATTAATGTAGAAGTAGAAAGAGCAACACATGAGTGTTGAATGAAGCTTAGGATGGACCCCCCTGGACAAATAGACATCCACAACCACCACCCAAAAAAAAAAAAAAAAAAGAATTGACTGTGGAGACCCGGTATAGTGAGACCATCGACTCCATCATTGCCAAATCTTCCTTCAAGTACACTTGGTGAAGGAGATTATGTCCATTTTTTGACGATGTCACACGTGTGCAAAGTGTGCTGCTTGGGTCTTTGAAAGAGGGATCCAAAGATATTATTATCTCCCTTTTTGTAGATTCATTAATATGTATGGTGCATGCCAAATGGATCACTATAAAACCTAGGGACATGCAGCTGGCAATGGATCGGAGGCCACTTCTTGCTTTGTGAAGGTTTCTTCTTTGGGGTTGACCTTATGAAGAAGCTCTAATGTGCCTTGTTTTGATTTGCCTCCTACCTTCACTTTGCCTTTGCCTTGTCAATTCCCTCAAGCATCATCATGGCCAAAATAATTCCCACTTGAAAGTTGAGAAATTCATGGCCGATGTCTCCCATGGCTATGTCAATGATGTTGTCATTGTTCGCTTCTCCATAGTCCCTCTCGGCAAACCCCTTGATAATCGTTAGTACTTTGAAGCACAAATTCATGTCATCTTGGAAGGAGTGCTTGAGAAACTTGATAGGAAACCAAGATCAATCTTTATTCCCCATTGAATTTTATTGCAAATTCTGCCATGTATGTCTCCATGTAGCTTGTGACGTCTTGAAAGCTGTTGATGTGAAGTTGTTGGTGGCCTTCATGTCAATTGAAAACTCAAAGACACGGAGGAGGTTCTTCACCAAGTCGTAAGCAAACATTTGGATGCTTTTTGGGCCCTTTGGACTAAGGGGAGGTAGTAAGAGTTATTCAACGGGAAGAGGGTTGGGATATCAGCTAGCGCCTATGCAAAAGTAGGTGTGTCATATGTTATTCCCTCCTTCTCATGGTTTCCCTTGGTCAAAAACACTTTTTTCATCTTCTTGGACCAGTCACCATAGTTAGAAAAACCAACTTGAATTTCCTAGCCCTATTTGTGGAAAGAGACTTGGAATCAATAGGACAATTCCTTTTTCAAAATTGTATTTGGGATTTTTTTGCATTTAATCACTATTATGTATTTATACATGGCAGCTTCTCACGTTTTTTGAAATTTGAGGGAAGGAAAGGCCAAAAAATTGCAAACAAAAAAGGGAAAAGAATCTCCCAAATAAATTCTAAAATTAAAACTTAAAAAGAGAGGAGAGGACGTTGTTCCTGGTATGGTAGCCTTTCAAGAGCTTGCATCATAGGAGGATCATCCCACATTTATTAGCAGAGTGCCGCTTGGTGTTGGAAATAGACCATGTAAGGGATACATGTGGTGCAAGCCTCAAGGCGATCAAGCCACCTTACATATGGCAAGACCTCTTATACATACACACCCTGAAGAGTACCTGCAGATGGGTTACTCTAAGTGTCCAAGTGGGCCACTAAAGGTCTAGAAAAGATGGCATCTTGGCAGTGTAATGAGTGAAGCAAGACTGCTTTCTTGATGGTGCTAGTGCTAGTCTAGCTCTCTCATGAGTCACCCAGGTTCTACAATGCTATTGACCTGTGGGTCAACAAAAGGACATAACTCAACAAAGCCTCATTTTTTGAGAGTTATGAAGTGGTGCAGGTTATATATGGTTAAACACATCATTTGTAATGATTAGTTAGTCTAGTTGTAGAAGTCGGGGGGGGTGCAATGGCACTTCATGATTGTATATACAAAGCCATTTTACCCCTTGAATTCTATTTTAGGTTTAACATATGGTAGCTTTAGTATATAAGGTACCTAGATCATTTTGTAAGGAGAACTTCTATCATAATAAAGTTTTAAGTTGCCGTCAATTGTGTGTGTGTGTGTGTGTGTGTGTGAGTGAGAGAGAGAGAGAGAGAGAGAGAGAGAGAGAGAGAGCGCTTCATCTTGGCGCTACTCCCCGCTCGTTCATCACATTGGAGATCCAATTGCGCCATCATGCTAAGCTCGATGAGAGCTACGCAACAATGCCAAGCATTCCACACAAAATGGAACAAACGCGCTCACGTATCTACGAGCTACTTGTGGCCATAACTATATCAAACAATGTCTGTTTTTTGCATGCAAGTAGTCATTAGAATCGTAGCGACTCCAAAATTTTTCTCTGTCTTCATATGCGTTTTTTTTAGATGGATCTAGAGTGAGGGTTTTGAGTGTAGAGGCTTTTGGACAGGTGTATCCTATTGAGGGGATGGTGTTCCTTAAGTCTCGTACGTACGATTCTGGCATGGTTTGGTGAGTTTCCTTCCGTTTGTGTGCATGTGGATTGGGTGGTGTAGTTGAGAGCAGTGAGATTCTGGGTTGTGGTTTAGTTAGCCTTCAAGAGTGTTGTATGCATGGGATGGTTTCAACCTGACAAGCTAAAGAGATTGACTCCGTGCGCTTATTGTGTCATGATTTGTGTCCGCGATTGACATTATATTAATCTAGGTAGTGTTGCATGCACTTTATAGGTGTTGTGATTCGCTCCCACAATAAGTATTTATTGCTAATGCTCTACTTACCTCAAATCATCTCTTGCTCAGTGCATACCACACAGACACACATAGATACACACACACACACATGTGCACACACACACACACACACACACACACCCCTAATACACAGTGTACAATAGTGCAATATATGGTCATTTTGTACCCAAGAAAAGTATTATGTGTGCTCCCAAAAAATCCTCAAAAGTGGCTTGAAAAGCCCCAAAAGGAAAAAAATATAAACTCTTACCCTTATAAAAGTCAGCAAAAGGAACTTTTCTTTAGATATAGTGGTAATAAAATACATGATTTGATTTTCAAATTCCATAGATGAGAAGTGGAAATGCCACTTGTTTTTATAATTGAACTATATCCTTGCACTACAACAAAAGAAGGTGTTATCGACGCATATATCGACGGGCAGATAACGCATATATCGACGCTGCCCATCGCTATACGCGTCGCTGTGAAACCAGTCGCTATTAGCGACGCTGATAGCCACGCGTATAGCGACGCATATAGCGACAACCATAGCAGAATTTTTTTTTCTTGGGCAGAGGGCAGGTAGCCTGGCCTGTGCCCAATTAAAAAATGGACACAGCCACAGCCAGACTTCCTGCCCTCTGCCCAAGAAAGCGAGCAGCACCAAAATATCAACCATGCTCCCGCGCACATAAATTTTGGCAGAGTTCCCTTTGCTTTTACACAAACTTTAAAAAAAAAACCATATCATGTATACGCCTCTCCTACATGCTATCCATGTAGGATCTCACATGAGATTTAAGGCCAAATATGAAAGACAACCGTACCAATTGAAAAGCATAGCCATAACTTAAAAGCATAACCATAACTTAAAAGCATAACCATAACTTAAAACCATAACCGGCTATAATCACTTTGATCAAACCCATAATGCAGATAACCATAACCATAAACAAAATTAACAATAACCATAAGCATAACCAGAAAGAGAAACAATAACTGTCTATACAATGACAATGGCAATAATCATAACCATAAGGGAAACAATAACATTCTGAACACTAACTGTTTGTACAAAAAAGAGACACAGAAGCGTGTCTGTGTCTCACAAAGCATATAGATGAAATCTGGTCCACTAATGACTAGGTGTCGCAACCTGCACATAGGACAACTCACACAATTAGTATTGATATTACTTCACATATACTGACTTAATTAAATCAACTCACACATATTAACGTTTCACCTCAAGCGATCAGCGAGACTGTAAGGCCTCCCAGTCTACAGGCTCTCCTGAAGCTTCAAGATCATTCAGTACTTCATAGATACCTCTGCGATATCCATCTGACTCCTCCTCGCGTGATGGAGCTCGATGCATCGCAAAATTCTGCGTTTATACAAAAATCAAAGTAATAAGAATACATGATTCATCGCGTTTTAAAAAACGCCATAGTTAAGATTGGATTAGAAACTCACAAACTCGTAGCGAAAGGTGTCAAAGCCTCCGCTGCCAAGATGAGATGTCCCCCTAGTCATTTGTCGTACCTGTGCGGCCTCACGCTGCTATCTGAACCGCGTGGCCGCTGTCCGCTCATCCTCCCTGATCTGCAACCACGTCTCGTGTGGGATGCCCGAAGGCTTCGGCGAGCTGGTCTTGACAGCCTTCCGAGCTGCATCTCGTCGATGTTTGATGGTGTCCCGTGCAACACCCTTGATCCACCGTGCCGAAACAACAGAAGAACCCGGAGCAGGCTGGTACTCTCTCAGGATGGTCTCCACTATGTAAGTGACTTTTTCCTTTTCTTGCTGATCCCAAGACGTCAGAATGCTGGTCAAAAAGTGCAGCTCCACGAGTTGGCGAATCCGCTGTCGCATCTCAGTCCCGACTCTATTCATGTGAACAGAACCATCTCCCCGTACAATATAGATCTTGGAGGCACTAGGATCGTGTGCCCCCCAAGGTGTCCGAGGGGTGCCAAGAGGTGTGTCGAGAGGTGTGCCTGGGTAAGACGGGGGTCGTGAGCGAGGAGGGGTCGAAGCATCTGTGGACCCTCCTCCATAGCAACCACCACCTCCACCTGACGATCGTCGAGTGCGCCTGTGCTGCGGAAATGAGGACGTACCCGCCTCTGCCCCACCCCCAGGTGTCGAAGCGGCCGTGATGGGAGAAGAAGGCGTCGTACCCATAGGTGTCCTGAACCCTGTAGGCATCCCCCCCCTAGGCGTCGGTCCCTCGGGTGTGAAGCCCGGAGGCGTAGTACCCGTGCCTTTGGCTACCCAGTACTGAGAAGCCTCTGCCATCTGAGCAGGCGTCATCCGTGTAACGAAGCCCATGAATGCATCTGCACTCATGGAAGTGGGATCTGGAATCTCGTCTGCCGTACTAAAGTCCTGCACAAAGAAAGTAAAATAAAGCGTCAGAACACAGTTGTTTAAATTAACTTTAAGCTTAATTTTAAATCAAAGTCTTCACACAAACACTTACAGGCTTAGGCCTCGACAAGTGAGGCATCATCGATAAGATCTTGCACCGTATCATCGTCTATCTCTAATTGCAAACATAACTCTGTCCCAACTCATTCTGGGAGATTGTCTTCATCCATTGCATCTTCATCTACAAGTGTCAATTCTGGCTTGTCTGCGTCATCCCTCGTATATTTGTCAGCTTCCTCTGCCATACCTTCGTCCATCTCATCTAATGTCACAGTAGTATGGACGTCGTTTGACTGACTTTCCTCCAGGAGATCTTGCCCTTCAAATACTTGTTTATTTCTTGGAGCAACCTGAACCACAAACCACCATTGTCGCTCTCGAGGGTCCGGTACAAAGATCACTTGCTCGCAATGTTCGGGGAGAGCAAATGTGTCGCTCGCATCTGTCCAAGTCTTTGTAGAATCTATTTGCACAAGTTTGTTTCCATCTCTGCGTATCGTTGTATTGCGACCAGAAGTAATCACCTTGAACCACTTCACATCCAACAAAAATATCTCAAACCGCCTGAAGCTTACTTTCAGGATATCTGACACCAGACCACAGTAATCCACGTTGCTAGTGCTCTCATTCGTGTCTCTAGCACTGGCCCTGCTCTTTTGCATGAAACTAACCATTACCCCACTGTCAAACGTGTTTCTCTTGCTGTCAATTTTTTGTGTTCTGAAATGCTTTCCATGCGACCACAGTGCCATGTATGTATGATACTTCCAGTCACATCCAATAGCCAGCTCTTCCTCTTCTAGAGATATGGGTTCTCCGATCTGTCGAGCTGCTCTCACTGTCTTGTCCAACCATGCCATTGTAGGGAATTCAGGTAGAGGAGTGAGATAGTCTGGCAAGGGTAAGCCTCTAGTCGTTCGACTTCGCCTGAAATCCTGTCGCTCTAGATTGCATCTCTCTTTCTCTTCTTCGTATCTTTCAAGCCATTTTTGCATCGGCGCTGAATTTAGTATACAGAACTTCATGATCTTTTCTCGCATGGCCAGGTTCATTTTCTTTGGCACCCCTTGCCCTTGCGGCTCCTCTCCCACCAGCTTTGCATCCTCCTCATCGCTCCACAGTCTAGGCATTTCTGGGTAAGAAACGGATAGAAATTCGGTCGTCAATACAAGAGACTCTTGTACCAGCCATCCTTCTGCCATGCTCCCCTCTGGACGCGCTTTTTGGCGAACAAAACCCTTAAGTGTTTTCATGAACCGCTCTAGAAAGAACATCCAACGGCTATGGACTGTACCTGCCACTGCAACCTCATCTACTACATGGACGAGCAAGTGCATTTGGATAGTTAGGCAGCTCGTGGGTAGATACTTCTCAATCATGCAAACTGCCTCAATGGATTTAGTCCTTGCGACTGCAATAGATTCCTCTCGTATCTCCTTAGAAGAGGTCCACCGCAATAGCTCTGAAATCTTGTATATGCAGGTCTACACTTCCTCCGTTAAACACCCCTTGATCGCAATTGGAAGAATGAATTGCAAGAACTTATGCCAGTCGTGCGATTTCAACCCTGACAGTTGATCGTCACGGGTGAATGCTGTCTTGAGACATCGCATATATCCTGTTGGCGTCCTGAACTCTGAAATCACCCTTTTCACTTGTCGCTCTTATATTTTTAGCAATACCCATGGCGCTCTTGGAAGTTTTGTTTGACCAGCTGCATTGGTGAAAGGCCACAGCTCTGGCATCTTTCCAACCGACTATAAATCATCTCGTGAAGATCGATTGTCTTTCATTCCCATGATTGTCTTCCAGAGGAGCTCTCCCACATTCTTGAATATATGCATTGGATCCAGCAAATGGTTAATTAGTAGATCACCCCAGTACGGCAACGTATGGAGAATGGACAAACATTTCATTCCTGGAATAGGTTGCCCCTCATGTTGCTCCCATCGGCGACGCCACTCTTGTACATGCATAGGACGACATTCGACGCGACCAAGCTGGCCTTCGCGCAAGCGATGGCCATCTGGAAGATAACGGTGGTGGCCTTGATAAATTGTCTTTCGAAGAGAGGTATTTCATTGCCAGCCGGGAGAAGTTGCTCCCGCAATAACCTGTTTAAGCCACATTAAATTAAAAAACTCTCCAAGCACATCACCGTTGCAATCGAAAAATCTCTTTTGTAAATTACGTACCTAAACAAAGCAGTGATACTTGCATCTGACCACCCGTACACTGACTGAAGATTCAAAAACGCCAAACAAGTACGAAGCACATATATTTTGGCGCCTTCATAGATTGGTTGACATGCCAACTTCCTCAACATGTCTTCAGGAGATAGACGCACGGCTTCTGGTGCTGCTTCGTTCGCGTTCTCCTCGCTTGTCTGGAAGAAGGCATCCAGCATCTCCTCCATGCCGTTGTCTTCTGTCTGTAAGCCCTTTTTCTGCTTCCATTCGTGGCTCTATATTGGTCGGACCTTCACGCATAATCTTTTTTCTCTCTCTCTCAGATGTAGGTGCTATGTCACGGAAATCAATGCCCGTTCCGTAGGAGTTGTATCGCAGATTCTGTACGGTTTCTCTAGCAAACTCTCCGTACTTGTGCACATGCTCATTACATATCCTACGCTTGCGCAGTATTTGATACTTACAGAGCGTGCACAAGCATACAATCTTTTCCTCCATGTTAGTTGATGACGTTGCCATCTACAATGATTATGAATGTTGTTTTAATATATATATATATATACTCCTCACAATGTAAACTACCTCGCATTCTCTAGTCTTGCCCAATCTCCGTACACCTCGGTCCAGAGGTGTACAGAGATCAGGACCACCGGGTCAAAATCTCGTCTTTATTGGTCAAATCCTATATGGGTAGACACATACGTGCACTCCCAAGTGTACATGGCAATGCATGTAGCAGGCAAAACCCCTTTGCCTCTTTTAGTTCCATAGTTTCTTCTCTGTCTACGAACCCACCTGCCTCCATTCCGAGGTAGCCTATTAGAGAAAGCTTTCCAATGCCGCACTTGATGAATCATATATTAAAGCATGACCATTTTTGTCATTTTTGTAATGTTCCGTCTGTTTGCAATTTTTTGCATAGGTTTTTCCAAGGATATTATGCCCATCCTAGTGTTTTTTTCACCACATGCACAAGCCATGGAAGTTCTCAGCCCAATGAAAGTTTTCTACCTGATTGTAAACCGGACGGGGCCTCCATGTCCAAGCCAGAAGATAATGTGGAGATGGATGAGCAACTTGACAAAGATTCAGAAGCTTTGCATGGTTATTGCTCAAAAAAGCGATCTCGATCTCTCTTTCTCTCTCGATCTCGATCTCACTCTCGCTATCTCTCTTTCTCTCTCTCTCTCTCGATCTCGCTCTCGCTATCTCTCTTTCTCTCTCTATTTCCTTATTTTCCTATCTCTCTCTCTGTCTCGCTCTTCACTCCCCTACCTCTCTCTCTCTCTCTCTCTCTCTCTCTCTCTCTCTCTCTCTCTATATATATATATATATATATATATATATAACTCTCTTTCTCTATCTCTCTAGCTATTTCCTCTCTCTCTCTCTCTCTCTCTCTCTCTCTCTCTACTTCCCTATCTCTCTACTGATCGAACGAGCGACTGAGCTAGGGAGATCTAGACGTCCACGACTGCGGAGGACTACACAACATCGATAGAGGCTGCATCAGAGGATCTAGCTAGGTCACTTTGGCTCGACATGCATAACGCCCGGTCAGACTACTGACCATGGAGGAGATTGATGAGATCCGCCAGCGACAGCTGTTGGATCTCTTATGATCTACCTATCCCAGCTAGCTGGTTTAGCCGTTTAGTCCATACCCAACAGTTTAGGATTCCATAATATTTTATTTTGCCATCTTCTTACTCTAACTTTGTATCAGATCCATCACATTGTAACTTTCTTGTCTCATGTCTCATAGGTCACTTTGGCCTTTTGAAGACGTTAATATAACATTTCATTTCATTTCTCTCTTTAATAAATTTTCTTTAATTTTAATTTCCTAAGCATACATTAATTCTCTCTCTCTCTTTGATTACCTACACACACACACACACACACACACACACATTTCTCTCTCTCTCTCTCTCTCTCTCTCTCTCTCTCTCTCTTTCCTACACACACACCGCTCTCTCTCTCTCTCTATTTCCTACACACACACACACCTCTCTCTCTCTCTCTCTCTCTCTCTCTCTCTCTCTTTCCTACACACACACACACACACACACACACACACACACACACACTCTCTCTCTCTCTCTATTTTCTACACACACACACACACCTCTCTCTCTCTCTCTCTCTCTCTCTCTCTCTCTCTCTCTCTCTTTCCTACTAGAGAGAGAGAGAGAGAAAGAGAGAGAGAGAGAGAGAGGGGGGGGGGGGGGGGGGGGGGGCATAATACCTGCGCAGCAGGTGGAGGCCAAGATTTGAGCAGAGCGTAAGCGAAAATGGCCCCTGCTGCTCGCGGGTTTCGCTTTTTTTCCCCAATTTTTTTTGCGTCGCTATACGCATCGATATACGCGTTGCTATACGCGTGAAAAATAAAGCCTTTTCACGTGTATATCGACGTACATTGCGACGCGTATATCGACACCCGCTAATTTCGTCGATATACGCACGTCGATATCTCCATGTAGTGTTGTAGTGTTGGATGCCCCTTTTGAAGCAAAGTGTTGCATTTAAGAGGCTCAAAACAACCTCCCAAGCTACTCGTGGTTTCCATTGTCCCCTTTATTGCAGACAAATTAACTTTCAATCCCTAAAACTTAGGGACCCTTATAGGGCCCATGGAGAGTACATTTTTTTTTTGATGTAAAGGAGGTTGTTCTTCTCTAGCTGTGCGATAAGCACATCATAGGGGGTTGCCATGGCGATGGAATACTTTCTAGAGATCAAGGGCAAGATCTATAGTGCATGACAAATGCAAGAGCAAGAGGTGCTGGTCAAAAGAGCAACTGAGGTAAAAAACTCAAGAGACTTAAAAATGACTTGAGTTGCCTTTTTATATGAAATTTAATAGCCCAAAAAACATCACGTGATGATAAATAGTTTTAGTTTGCTAACGCAAGTGATAGACGTACGTTCCAAACAACATGACCTCATCAACTACCATATACACACCTAACAATTGCAGATTGTAACTATGTCATACTCAAAATGGAAGACAAGATCAAATTTTGTTTCATTAGTAGATTACATTGCAAACTTATATTTTATGGATATGTACCTTAGGAAAGAGATTTCCTTGCACATATATATGAGCTCTCCTTTCGCTTGTGCACAGAGCTTCCATCACCGATGAAAAGTGTAGTCACCTCTCAATTCAAATTGGAGGGTAATAATATTTGCAAAGGTTTTCTAAGCTCCACTTGTCATTAGTTGCAATATCCCAAACATCATCTCTTTGTGCACAAATATGAAGCTTCACCTATTTTGCATTAACTACATTGGAGTCTAAAGCCTCCCATTGCCCTAGGTGAATGCCAAGATTTGAGCAGAGCGCAAGCGAAAATGGCCCCTGTTGCTCGCGGGTTTCGCTTTTTTCCCCCAAATTTTTTTTGCGTCGCTATACGTATCGATATACGCATCGCTATACGCGTAAAAAATAAAGCCTTTTCACGTGTATATCGACGCACATTGCGACGCATATATCGACGCGTATATCGACGCCCGCTAATTTCGTCGATATACGCGCATCGATATCTCCATGTAGTGTTGTAATGTTGGATGCCCCTGTTGAAGCAAAGTGTTGCATTTAAGAGGCTCAAAACAACCTCCCAAGCTACTCGTGGTTTCCATTGTCCCCTTTATTGCAGACAAATTAACTTTCAATCCCTAAAACTTAGGGACCCTTATAGGGCCCATGGAGAGTACATTTTTTTTTTTGATGTAAAGGAGGTTGTTCTTCTCTAGGTGTGCACAGAGCTTCCATCACCGATGAAAAGTGTAGTCACCTCTCAATTCAAATTGGAGGGTAATAATATTTGCAAAGGTTTTCTAAGCTCCACTTGTCATTAGTTGCAATATCCCAAACATCATCTCTTTGTGCACAAACATGAAGCTTCACCTATTTTGCATTAACTACATTGGAGTCTAAAGCCTCCCATTGCCCTCGGTGAATGCCAATACAAGAAGAAAATGGAGAGTTGTTTCTTGGCAATTAGTACCACACCACCAACTTCTCTACAATCACCATGCACTTGATGGTGTCACCCTTATGTTCAACTCCCTAGCATCAGGAAGAATAACGGTTAGAGCCTCTTTCCCTTTGCAATCCACATAGTCGGCATGCAATGCACATCACTGGCACTGAACAAAAACAAAAACATATGCAAAGGCATGAAAATAGTGGTGGCTACATGATGCGACCCGTATGTACACTTCATTGCATTATAGATGTCATTTCCTAGCCCTCAACTCGTGAATTTCATTGATGCGTTTCCCAATATTGGTCATTCCGCTCCGGGCTAGTAAGAGTAGGTGTAAGCATTGGATCCAACCTTGCACATCCATTGCTTGACAAAGGAACAACGGATATTCTGAGCATAGAAGAAGACCTCTATCTCTATAAGCTATGATGCACTAAAAATCAAGTAAATGAGCATTCCAAAGTTGATGTGGTGCACCTTAAAAGTTCCTATATGATCTTCCAAAGGCTCCCATTGTAAAAACGTTGATGGGGAGATGTCTGCAACATTATAACATAAGAAAAAACACATGCGACAACCAAGTTAGCGTAGACAAGTGTCATGATTTTTGTACTCATTTCTTTCATTAAAAACATGCATCAAATGCATCCTTGAAGAATGACCATTATATCTTAATAGGCAAAGGGATGCAAAAAGAAGGAGATATAATGCGCTACACCCTACATCAATGGACATACTAGAAATTGAAAAAATTTGAGCAGCTCAGCTTTATTCAAAATCGATTGCAAGGGTTCAAGGATAGATAAAGTGGCTAGATCAAGGTAATTTAGGAAAGATAAGCAGAACGCTTGATAGTAATGGTGCCATTCTACATCGAGGAGAGAAACTCACATGGGAAGATTGGCATGCCCTACCAAGCCGTCTCCAAAGCTTACTACAATTGCAACCCAAATCAAAAGAAAACCAAATATATAGAAGACATCAGCAAGCCCACCATCACCATTGCCAAAGAGGCCTCAAACTCCTATGGCTGGTATTTTTCCTTCGCTTGAACCAATTCCACCACCAATAGAGCAGATGGGCGGCCAAAGATGTGAAAGAAATCTTCCTCCATAGTAAAGCAAAGCTCCAATGGCCTATGAGGACAGAGTGTTGACTCAACAAGGGCGATTTGTGCACCCAAAAGTGCACATAAGGTGAGAACATATGCTAAAATTATGAAAAAAAATACTAAAGCTTTAGAAGGTGTGAAGTAACATGAAAACTTATCAAGATACACTCAAGAGGGCAAGGAGGTTGAAAGGGGGTTACCACTCTTGTCAAAGATTTTTCTCAAAAGACACTACTTCAAGACCCAAGTGGCTATAATTATCCCAACCCTATTTATTGATATCCACTATGTTTAAACCCTATTTTTGGATTAGATAGCCTTGGTAGAGGATCAAGAATCTTGGGTAGTTTTTATGTATAAATCTATGAGTTCTAAACTAGCTCTTTTTGAGTCATTTTGTGGGCTCCAAAGTTGGAGAGCTAATTATATCAAAATCTTGAGATTTTTGTGAACACGGAAGAGCTTATAACTTCTATATCCTCTCAACAGCTTCACTCTATTTGTACTTTTTGACTCCGAAATACTCCCTTACACATGGTAGTTGAGCTTTTGTAATATGACCAACGTTTTTTACTCTCTTTTCCATTGTGAAATGTGTTTTGAAGTAGATAATCAAGTGTGCTTGCGGATCTTGCTTGCTTAATCAATGACTGTGCATAAGATCATGTCATTCATTCATGCACACACATTGTTTCCTCTTAAACAAGGTGGAGCTACATCCCTACTTGGTGCATTGGGTTGAGTATGACACACAAGGTGAATATCTTAAGACCACCAATGTGATGGTTGGTGTTAATACTTTTTGGAATAAAATTTTAGATGATTAGTAGTCAATGCTATACTATGCTAGCCGCACAAAGCCAAAACTCCATATTGTTGTGATTGCTAAATTCCACTACAGTTGAATTGATTATAGGATATATATTGAAAAATGGTTTTCCAAGACATGAATCTTTATCTCATTGTAGTTTTGGAGGCGTGAAGTTCTTCTCATGAGAGATCAAGTGTTTCGTCTTAAGAATGTCGAAAGGTATGTTTTCAAATCCACATTGTTGTAACTTGAATTTGGTTTTTGTACTAAAAATTGTGTGTGCGCGAGCACGCATTTCTCACTCCATGAGATAAACTTGAAAAATTTTACTGCTTTTTCATCAAATTTGGTGTACACAAGGCCTTAGTAGACATTGAACTATAGGGAGCAATGGATGAAGCTCTTTGAATAGTGTCATATATATGTGGAAACTTAAATACATAAAACTTTTCTTCTACCATGAGTAAAGAAAGGCCAGTATGAGAGAGAAGTTTACATTTGTCTTGCTATTTTCTTAAAGAAAGGCAATGAGTAATTAATGTGGGTCAATGTGACTTTATTTCACCTTGTTGAAAATACTTTTTGACTTTATATTGTACTATTGTCATAGTTATATGCTGGGTGAGAACCTCTTACCTTTAGATCTCGGTGAGATTCAACATGTTGAGAATAGACTTGAGGCTGCACTCAACAAAGTAAGGGTCCAAAAGGTAGGCATGCTATAGTTCTTATTTAATGTGACACTTCTTGTATGACAAAAGAGAAGGCTTTTGATTTGATTCCTATTTTCAGGTACAACTTTTACAAGGGGAAATGCAGGAGGTGTATAGACAGGTGACTTATTTGATCTACATGAAGACATTAGTGTTACTTAGAGGGTTATAAACAAAAGGGTGACTAGAATACACTTGTGAGCAGCATATCTATCTCCTTGTTACATTTTAACATCTCTACTAATCAAGTTATGCCTCATTTGTGGATGATACAACCTGTATTCTTTGCTTTCTAAACTATAAACAACAAAAAATACAGTCATGAGCAAGTCGTTGTTGCTAAGTTAAGAGGACCCAATTGTGGTAGATCCGTTATCCCAATTCCCTTTTGAGTAGCAGCTCTTTAGCTCAAGTCTCCTCGGATGTTGGAGGTCTCTTGGGTTTGCCTCCTACAATATTAAAGTCTTTTTCTCCACTTTTATTTTTTTTCGTTTTGGGGGTGAAATACATTTGAATATGAAACACATGTCCCTAAACTCTTTCTCTCTCTCTCTCTCTCTCTCTCTCTCTCTCTCACACACACACACACACATTTGAGGAAAATATTGGTAATTACATTAAATGTATAATCTGTGGTTGTACATTTCTCTCTCTCTCTCTCTCTCTCTCTCTCAATGCTAACTTGCATGCTGTGAACAGGAGGCAAGGCTTCACGAGGAGAACAAAGTGCTGAAAACGAAGGTAGGAAAGTTAAGAGGTGAAATATACCTACATGAATGTTTATTTCTTGCAAAACATGCGCCTGCGGCGGGCCGCAAGTGAGTACGTGTAAAAGTTCGTGAAATGTGGTGAGCTTGTCATGTGGACAGCTTGCTGAGGCAACAGCTCAATATGGCATGCATATGAGTACAGAGCGCATGTTGATGATGCCGGGCGGTGGCGGTGGCGCCAGCGGGCCGCAAGTGAGCAGGAGCAGCCCCACAACGTTAACGTTGGTGCAGGAACAGGACTGCCCTAGCAACGTCAGTACCTCCACCTCGACGCATCATCATCAGCTACCACCGTCTCCTAATTCACCTCCTTCTAAGCTGCAGCTTGGGTAAGCTACTAAGCGCTATAGTACGTACATCCAGCGGCTGGCACGCAAACAATTGCACACACGCGTACGCGCACACACACACACACAGAGAGAGAGAGAGAGAGAGAGAGAGAGAGAGAGAGGTGCGACAACACATAGGTACATCACCGCACTCGCAAAAAAAAGAGTGTGTGTGTGTGTGTATGAGAGAGAGAGAGAGAGAGAGAGAGAGAGAGAGAGAGAGAGAATGCTTTTCTTCTGGCAGGCTGGAACTGTTTCCGACAAAACCCGTAGAGTAGTTTCGTGGTAATATAGATGTGGAGCATAAGGAAGCTCTACTCCACGCGATGTACAAATGTCGTTCTACTTAGTTTTTGTAACATGACGCTACAAGAAGCAAACAGCAATGTAAAATTTTTGTCACAACACTCTCTCTCTCTCTCTCTCTCTCTCTCTCTCTCTCGCATGTGTATTTTGGTGAAATTTTTAGTGATGACAAGCATTGCCGGCGGCGGCCTCTCTCTCTCTCTCTCTCTCTCTCTCTCTCTCGTCTCGCCCAACTTGTTTCTCTCTCTCTCACAACACACTGAGCGCAGTGGGTTGCAGGATACACTCCGTGAGGTTGGCCAGATCAAGGAGCTCATGCCACGTGTGGGGGGGGGGGGGCGGGGGGGTCTCTCTCTCTCGTCTCGCCCAACCTGTTTCTCTCTCTCTCACAACACACACTGAGTGCAGTGGGTTGCAGGATACACTCCGTGAGGTTGGCCAAATCAAGGAGCTCATGCCGGGGGGGGGGGGGGGGGGGGGGGGGGGGCTGGAATCCCTCCCCCTTTAAATTTTTTTGTCACATCTCTGTCTCTCTCTCTCTCTCTCTCTCTCTCTTCTTTTGGTGAGCGATGATGAGTTTTTGAGGTGTTGAGTTTACATAAGTAGAATGCTTTTTCTTGCTTCTCTAAAAGAAAGCAGCATGATAATTGTTTTCTTTGAGCTTTGCATTCTTTCAATATCACATCTTTCTATGTTGAGTCTCTTTACCACATGCTGAAAGCTACATCCTCCAAACTCACAAACCCTTTCAAAAAGCCAACAGCCTTGTGGGAGCCCCCTGCCCCCCGCCCCCCCCCTTTCTCTCTCTCTCTCTCTCTCTCTCTCTCTCTCTCTCTCTCTCTCACTCTCACACACACACACACACAAGTGTCAACTTGCTTAGCGTGAGCTCAATCACTAGAAGCTAGTTATGATATCATGGTGAGGGACATTTAACTTCAGGTCATGTCCACTAAATGAGAATATCTCATGTCCACCAAATGAGCTACCATGTACTCAACATTCCTTCTCAAGTCTAAAGGTTGCCATCTCTCACTCACTCAATCGTAGCAATGACCAAACTCTGCTCCATTCAAGGTGTTTCTTTGAGCTAATAGTATTCGATATTTACCAAGCATGCTACGTTATTCAATATATGAGCGAATAAGTTGACTTGGTTATGCTACGCAGTTGAATAATGGGATCATACTATACTTCATCCCATAAGCAAATCATACTATACATCCAATTTATTTTTTAACTTGCATGAATCCTCACTGCACATCGAAAATATCTTTTTCATTCGCTTCTTTTTTGTGACCTTACTAGCCTAAAGTCCTCCACTTAGAAGAAAATCCATATCTAGGCACCCACATGCATGAAGATGGTAGCAAGAGTAGCTAATTGAGAGGGACACGTATCTAATGTCACTTTTATAAAAACATATGCCTATATATTTGAAATTGCATGTGCGAGTTACTCCACATAGAGGGGAAAAAGGCAAAAACTTTTAATTATGTTAAGGACATTTTAAAGACTCCATGGTGTAAAAGGAAGAAAAATTGAAAGAGTAAACGAAAAAAGAGGGGAGAGGAAGGAAGGGAGAGAGACAAAAGCGGGCCCGGGGGGGGGGTGTTGTGTATGTGTGTTAACGCTATCTCTCTCAAATTTGTTGTAGGTAACCCAAGTCTATCCATGGGAATACGGGAATATGCACAATAGTTGACAGGTTTAGCAAGCAAGCACACTTTATCCATGTCAAGAAGACTATCAAGGCACACCAAATGGCAACTCTCTTCATATCCCAAATTTTCAAACACCATGGATTGCCAATATCCATCGTGTCAGATAGAGAGCCTAGAATGACTAGTAATTTTTGGAAAGGTCTCTTCAAGAATCTATGTACAAGATCGAATTTCTCTTCGGCCTATCACCTGCAAACGAATGGCCAAAGTGAGATAGCCAATCTTACGATTCTTGATCTACTAAAGAACTATGTACTAGAAGTAGATCAACGCTCACAATGGGAAAAGTACTTACCTCTTGTAGAGTATGTGTATAATAATACTATCCATACTTGTACGGAAAAAGCACCTTTGGAAATCATAGAGGGAAGACCTAAAAGTCCCATGCTACTTAAAGTACATGGGAAGATCTTCGTTGTTGATGAGCATAGCTATGACCTGCAAGCATCTTTCAAAAGGTTAAAGAGGCTATATCCATCTCTCAACTAAGGCAAAAGCTGTTGCTGACAAGCACAAAAGGGCCTTAATGTTCAAAGAAAATGCTTAGCTCTTACTTAAGTTTCCTAAGGCTTGATTGAGACAAACGACGGACAAAAATCCTATGGGCCATCATAAGCATTATGCTAAACTAGCAAAACGATACTATGGTCCTTTTCATATTTTGAAGGCAATCAATGAGGTGGCTTATCAACTCAAGTTGCCTAACCATTGGCTGATACACAATGCTTTTCATATGAGCCTCCTTAAGCCCTACAAAAGAGAGCCTCCAAAAGAACCAATTATTGAAGACCCTCCCAAAATTGAAGACCAAGAAGAGGTACTACAACCCGAAGCTATCCTTCGGCATGAAGACAAGATACTATGACATGGTAAGATTATCCAATGGTATCTTATTAAGTTCCAAAATTGTCCTTTTGAAGATGCTAGATGGATGCAAGGAATCCACCTTAAGGATGGTATAAACCTTGTGAGCCCTTACAATGCTACATTAGAGTAAGCAAATGTACATGTTTCTTTTAAACGATTAATTTTTTTGTATTATAAGACTAATTATCTCCTTATTGTGCACAAATTTAAGTAGTATGCATACTAAGAATCATGTTTGGGATGACGACTTCTCTCAAACACCATTAGAATTTGTCACTCTACCTGGGAGGATGAAATGTGTTAGGAAATAAGACGTAGCTAAATAGATAATTGAGTAGATTACTTAATGGAGAGAGACAGATTTATATACACGAGATTATAGAGTAGAGAGAGAGAGAGGGAGAGAGAGAGAGAGAGAGGGAGAGAGAGAGAGAGAGTACACACGATATACGTGGTTCACCCAATGTGGGCTACGTCCACGGGAAAGCAGCCACTCAATGGCTTTAGTACTTCAAAACAAGAAGTAGTTTACAAAGGGATTATACCCTTAATGGAGCTCCCGCCTTGCTTCACTCTCACCACCTCACACTCACCTTGTTGCATCAACTTCACACTATCAAATGTGTGTAGAAATAGCCTCCTTTTATAGGCCAAAAGGGCTGCCCTCTCTTATGAGAGACAGCCATGTGTAGCCGCCCTTGTGCGAATAAGTCCAAATCGGACCCTCCAATCCGCCCATGTGTGGCCGCCCTTGAGAAGACAAGTCCGCTTTTGAATTCGGCCACCGGCCATTGACTTCCGACCACCGGCCATCGGCCATTGACTACCAGCCACCGGCCAACCGACCGGTTGTTTTTCGACCACTTTCCGGCCGTCGTCCGGCCATAATATTCCGGCGAAAAAAAAAGTCTCGGGGGCCTCCGTCCCCGAGGCCTTTAAAGTTACCCTTGATTCTTGTCCGTGAAAATTTTGGTTTTCGGTGAGTGATTTTCCTTCACGCACGATGGCTTCTCCTCATAATGGGGGCCTTACAAATGTGCGCTTTTACCACAGAAAATTACAAGGGTAAATCAGGCTCCATACTTAACAATCTCCCACTTGGAGACCGATCTCCAAACCAAACCTGTGATTGCTTTCCATTTTGGCTTCTTATCCTTGAATGCCGATTGAAGATGAGCAAAAGCTCAACTTCTCCTTGTTGACCACCTTTGTAAACATGTCTGCAGGATTTTCACTTGTATGCACCTTTCCTAGCTTTAGTTATCCCTCTTTCAAAAGAGTGCGTATGAAGTGATATCTCACCTCAATGTGCTTTGTCCTTGAATGAAAGGCTGAGTTCTTCGCAAGATGGATAGCGCTTTGGCTATCACTGTACAAGACACAATTGTCTTGTTTGAATCCAAGCTCTTCTAAGAATCTGTGAAGCCACAAAATTTCTTTGCTTGCCTCCGTCATTACTACATACTCTGCTTCCGTGGTAGAAAGTGAAACCACTTTCTGTAGCTTTGAAGCCCATCTTACTGCTGTGCCTCCAACCGTGAACACATAGCCAATAGTGATCCTTCGAGTATCTTTGTCACGTGCCATATCTGCATCAGCATACTCTTCTAGAAAAATATCAGTTCCTCCAAAATACAAAGTATTTGTTGTTGTTCCTTTTAGATACCTAAGTATCCACTTCACAGCTTGCCAATGCTCTTTACCTGGGTTGTCCATGAACCTACTGACAACTCCCACTGCATGTGCAATGTTTGGCCTTGTCCAGACCATAGCATACATTAGAGAACCTACCGCTGCAGCATATGGAACTTTAGACATATAGGCTATTTCCTCTTGTGTCTTTGGACACATATCCTTCGTTAGTTTAAAATGACCAGCCAAAGGTGTAGAAACTGGTTTTGCATTTTGCATTGCAAACCTTTCTAGTACCTTCTTGATGTAATCTTCTTGAGATAGCTTTATTGTCTTCTTCGTCCTGTCCCTTGATATTTTCATACCAAGTATCCTCTTTGCAGCACCTAAATCTTTCATTGAAAAAGATTTGGACAGCTCCTCTTTTAGGTCTTTGATGTTCTGCATGTTAGCACTTGCAATCAACATGTCATCAACATACAACATTAGGATGATGAATTTCCCATCTCCCAAATTCTCCGTGTAGACGCAGTGATCCGAGTTGCATCTTGTGAATCCATGATCCAACATCCATCGATCAAAATTCAAGTACCATTGTCTTGATGCTTTCTTTAAACCATACAAGCTCTTCTTTAATCTGCAAACCATTTTCTCCTTACCTTTTACTTCATACCCCTTTGGTTGAAGCATGTAGATTTCCTCCTCTAAGTCACCGTGAGGGAATGCTGTATTTATATCCATTTGCTCGAGATTTAGATCATGAGCAGCCACAAGGCTTAAGACAAGCCTAATTGAGTTCATTTTTACAACAGGAGAAAATATTTCATTGAAGTCAATACCTTTCTTTTGAGAAAAACCTTTTACCACAAGCCTAGACTTGTACCTTTTCTTCCCACCTTCTTCTTCCTTTAGCTTGTATACCCATTTGTTTTGAAGTGCCCGCTTACCTTTAGGCAACTCAACCAACTCCCATGTTTGGTTGCGATGTAGTGAGTCGATCTCCACTTGCATGCTCTTCGTCCATTCTTCTTTGGATTCATGTTGCATAGCTTCTTCATATGATTCCGGCTCTCCAGAATCTGAGATCAAGAGATGGTTGAAGGAAGGAACAAACCTTTCTGGAGGTCTACTTGCTCTTATAGATCTTCGGGGAATAGGTTGAGGCTCCTCATTTGGCCGACGTTGTTGCACATTGTCACCGTTTGCAGTCCTTGAGTCTTCACCGTCCTCAAGCTCCATGTACTCATCACCTGTTTTTTTTGTTTGTTTTCTTTCCAAGTAATCTTTGTACATATTTTGTTCGTTAAAAATTACATCCCTACTCCTTAAGATTTTACCATCTTTAGGATTCCATAGGCGATACCCAAAGTCTCCTTCTCCATAGCCAATGAAAAAACACTTTTTGGACTTTGCATCTAACTTTGATCTTAGGCTTCTATCTATGTGCATGAAAGCCTCACACCCAAACACTTTGAAAAATGCATAATTCACCGGTTTACCTGTCCATGCCTCTTCTGGAACTCCCCCATCCAATGCCGTTGAGGGTGACCGATTGATTAAGTACACATACGTACTTACAGCTTCCGCCCAAAGCTCAAGCGGTAGGCCTGCATGTAGCCGCATGCTTCGTGCTCGTTCCATGATTGTCATGTTCATCCTTTCCGAAATCCCATTTTGTTGAGGTGTCCTTGGGGTTGTCCTTTGCCTCCGAATGCCATTGCTAGCACAAAATCTTTCAAAAGCTTGGCTGCAATATTCGCCTCCATTGTCGGATCTGAGGCATTTAACCTTGGTGCCTGTTTCATTCTCCACAAAGGCTTTCCACCTTTGAATTATGGAAAATACATCGGATTTATTCTTTATGACATAAACCCATGTTTTTCTAGTCGCATCGTCTATGAATGTTACATAGTACAATGAGCCACCAAGTGATGGTGTACTTGCAGAACCCCAAACATCAGAATGAATCAACTCAAGTTTTTTATTTTTTCTTTCATTTCCTGATTTTTGAAATTTTACCCTCTTTTGTTTACCATAAACACAATCTTCACAGAACTCTAAGTCCACTTCTTTCAAACCTGGTAGAAGCTTCTTTGTTTGAAGGATTTGCATTCCTTTGGCACTCATATGCCCAAGTCGGTAGTGCCACACCGCACTGTCAACTTCTGTAGTTGCTGCACAAGCTGAAGGTTGTGTGCTAATAGTACACAAGTAAAGTGTACCGACTTTTTCACCCTTGGCAACCACCAAAGATCCCTTTGAGATCTTCCACCGTTTGTTTCCGAATGCAATGTTGTGACCTTCATAGTCTAATTGTCCCTGTAGAGATCAAATTTTTGCGAAGAGAAGGAACATGCCTAACATCTTTAAGCTTCCATTCATTTCCGTTAGCAGTTTTGACAGAAACTGTACCTTTGCCGACAATCTCACAAGCTTCATCATCTCCCAAGTATACATACCCAAAATTACCTTTGGTGTAGTCTTGGAAATGTTGCTTGTGTGGTGTTGCATGGAATGAAGCCCCGGAATCTACTATCCAGGAATTAGACACATTGTCTAATGAGAGAATTAGAGCATCTTGCTCTACTTTACCTGCCACATTGGCCTCCGATGTTGGCTTGTTGTCTTGAGACTCTGTCTCCTTCTTCTTCTTGGACTAGAAATCCTTCTTGACGTGGCCCTTCTTGCCACAGTTCCAACATTCAAGAACTGACTTTGTGCATGACTTGCTCCGCCTTGAGCGATCACGACCCTTTTGGTTTTTGAACCTCTCCTTAAGCCTTCCTCTTGTTTCCACTGATAGTGCAGCACTTGATGATTCTCCTATGCTTCTCCTTCGCATTTCCTCGCTTAGGAGAACACCCACAACATCATCAAACTTAAGAGTATTTGTGCCAGAGATAGAATTACTTACAGCCATCACAAGGTTGTCCCAACTATCCGGTAGAGATGATAGTATAAGGAGAGCTCGCACTTCGTCATCGAAATTGATTTTCACTGATTGAAGTTGACTTATGTTTGTGTTAAAGTCATTAGGTGTTCTGCAACTGAACCAGCGCTTCATAAGAAATACCTTATTGGATGCCAATGGTTTCTCGTAGAAGTCGTCAAGTGACTTCATCAAGTCCTCCGTGGTCTTCATCTCCGAAACATTGAAGGCCACCGTTGATGCCAAGCTTAACCGGATTGTTCCCAGTGCCTTTCGATCAAGGACAATCCATGCTTCATCTGCCATTGTTGCGGGCTTCTTCGCAAGACCGCCTAGTGGCAAATAGAGGTCCTTCTGGTAGAGATAGTCTTCAATCTGCATCTTCCAATGTTGGTAGTTTTGCCGTTGAACTTCTCAATCTTGAGCTTCCCTTCCTCCGCCATAACTCCCACTCAATTCAAGGAATCCTTTCCTTGAGATAATTTAGCTAGGAGCAAACCTTGCTCTGATACCAGTTGTTAGGAAATAAGACGTAGCTAAATAGATAATTGAGTAGATTACTTAATAGAGAGAGACAGATTTATATACACGAGATTATAGAGTAGAGAGAGAGAGAGAGAGAGAGAGAGAGAGAGAGAGAGAGAGTACACACGATATACGTGGTTCACCCAATGTGGGCTACGTCCACGGGAAAGCAGCCACTCAATGGCTTTAGTACTTCAAAACAAGAAGTAGTTTACAAAGGGATTATACCCTTAATGGAGCTCCGGCCTTGCTTCAATCTCACCACCTCACACTCACCTTGTTGCATCAACTTCACACTATGAAATGTGTGTAGAAATGGCCTCCTTTTATAGGCCAAAAGGGCTGCCCTCTCTAATGAGACAGCCATGTGTAGCCGCCCTTGTGCGAATAAGTCCAAATCGGACCCTCCAATCCGCCCATGTGTGGCCGCCCTTGAGAAGACAAGTCCGCTTTTGAATTCGGCCACCGGCCACCGGCCATTGACTTCCGACCACCGGCCAACCGACCGGTTGTTTTCCGACCACTTCCCGACCGCCGTCCGGCTATAATATTCCGGTGAAAAAGAATATTTCGACGGAAAAAAAAGTCTCGGGGGCCTCTGCCCCCGAGGCCTTTAAAGTTACCCCTGATTCTTGTCCGTGAAAATTTTGGTTTCCGGTGAGTGATTTTCCTTCACGCACGATGGCTTCTCCTCATAATGGGGGCCTTACAAATGTGCGCTTTTACCACAGAAAATTACAAGGGTAAATCAGGCTCCATACTTAATAAAATGGACTAAAGAGCAGACATGCTTGCGGTAGCTATGTCTTCCAAGCACCAAATGGATTAGTCATCCATCTTAAAATGATGTCGTAGGGTAAAAAGGGATCATCTACCCGCTAAGACAAATTGACTAATGACTATGGCTTTATCTCTTCTACCGTCATAGTCAAGGATGACTATGATTTCAAGAGAGAGGTAATGCCATTAAATCTAATATCTAACCAACCCAAACGATTTTCTCATATTAAACTGATCATGTAATGTGAGATAATAAACGGGAACAAGGGTTAGAATATAGGCATGTGCTTACGGATCTATCTCAACACGGGGCCAATGGTAAAAGGGTCCAAATGAGAGATGGTCTATGAAAGAGCAAGGTTAACTGATGGAGCTTAAAAGATCTTAGGGTTAGCTTCATCAAAGACCTCCGATGGTTAGTGTTAAAAGTCCTTTGACCTTAGGCAAGCTAGGAGCTTGAGGTGGGAACTTGACCTAAGCTTGAGGCGCTTATCATTCTTGATGACTAAGGTGCTTGAGGTGCTTGTCGTGCTTGATGACTAAGGTGCTTGAGGCGCTTGTCATTCTTGATGACTAAGGTGCTTGAGGTGCTTGTCGTGCTTGATGACTAAGGTGCTTGAGGTGCTTGTCATGCTTGATGACTAAGGTACTTGAGGTGCTTTCCATACTTAATGAGGAAGGTGGTTGAGAAGTTTCCCATGCATGGGGAGTAAGATACTTGAGTAAAAAAGAGACCCTTTAAACATAATGAGGAAAGTGCTTGAGAAGCTTCCCATGCATGGGGGGTAAGGTGCTTGAGTCAAAAAGAGACCCTACAAACTTAATGAGGAATGTGCTTGAGAAGCTTCCTATGCATGAAAGTCCCAAAGTTAGGGAAATCTTTGACATAACCTTCCACTCACCCAAAGGGCACCCCTTTTCTCAAAGGGCACATGGGACACATGTCAGACTGTCACTATGCTTAACCACATGGTGTGCTTGAATGCTATTGGTTGGGCTAAAGAGGGGTCCAATGAGATTATAATTCTATCCAACAAATATCTAGATATTTTCAAGCTCTCTCTCTCTAAGGGGTAAGGAGGACACTTGTCCAAAGACTACCCATCTATTTATGTTGCATGTGATTGGCTAGGGGGGAGAGGAGTCCAATGAGCTTGAAACATGTGTAAAAGCTATAACTCGCCCCAAGCAAGCAAGGGGGGTGCTCGGGGGATATACACCACACACACACACACACACACGCATTTTGTGGATTCATTCTCACTTGGTGAAAGTTGAGGAACTCCACCTCCTTCTCTAAGCTTGTGAGAAGTGAGAGCCTACACCAACACTCTTTGCTATGGAATGAAAATCCAACTAAGCGCCATGCTTCAATGCTTAAGCTTGCCATCTTCTCCATCTTCATTACTATGCTATCATGTATGCTAGTAAGAAGAGTGATGATAAGTGAAGAATTATTTCTTTCTCCTATGGAATGTTTCTTCTTCCTCTTCCCTATCCTCATTCCCCGCTAGCTCTCTCCACCTTCGAAGGTGTTTGAGGCCTTGGGACTGAGGCTGGGGATAGTTAATGCTTTCTACAAAGTTTATGTTATGCTTGTGATGCATGAAGCTTTCCATCTTCATTGCATCACCTAGGTCACAAGGAACACAAAGATTGTATTGTACCAAGGCTCTCTTGATGGGAGAGACTATAATACAAATGCCTATTGGAGGGGGGACCGGATCCGTATGAATCCGGTCCTCAACTATTGTCATGTTTTCTAAACTCTCTCTCTTGCAAAAGTATTGTTCATGCCAAGTTAACTAAGTACCATGTTTATGTTGCTACCATCAATTAAGTTCACCTGCTATGCTCACAAAGTAATTTCACAAAAGTGCTTCACCTAATTTCCTAATTCCGCTACTCTCAAAGTTCATAGGCCATTTCCATTACAGTGGTATCAGAGCATTTGGTTTCTCTTTTCCTACTTAAGAAGAGAGGTCCTTAATAAGCCTATTAATGGCTGTTTTTGTGAATTATATTAGGGAAAGTGGGACTGGGATCTTTTATCAGTTTTGTTGAGCCCACTATGTGGGATATGTTGCACACCTTGGGAGCTTTGGTCTTAATAATGGAGTCTTTTTAGACTTGCCTATGAAGTTACCATTATTGAGCCATAAGAAGTCAGACAGGACCTATCCCTCGACAACTTCTCTATGTTAGACTCACTTCACTACTCTCTATAATTAACCAATTTGAGATGTGGGTGTAGATACTTAAGTGCCTATTTTCAAAGGCTAAGAGGAGTAGCAACTAAGGTTTTGAATTGCCAAAGCATACACTATGTAAACAAGAGGGGAGGACATCGCAAATCTTACCCTGCATGGCAAAGGTCACAAAAGCTAAAAAAGTTCAAAAAGGGAGGAAAGAGTATCTCTTTTCTCACCTATGATGGCACCTTTGTTGCTACAGACAAAGTATTGGCTTTCATCCAACAATTTGATGCGGCCTTTGGAGACGAGGGCTTCATGGAGTCCTCCAAGCTATGCCATGTAGCTATGCACTTCCAAAAATTGGCTCGTCAATGGTGGGCTAGCCTTCGTGGCAACGGCCAAGCCCCAAAGACATGGAAAACTCTACGAGTTTCCATCATGAAGTAATTCCTTGCAAGCGATGCAAAGGACAAAGTACTTACCGAATGGCGGAGTTTGAGGCTTCTCACTCATGAGTCTATCCACAAATATGTGGACAAGTTTTGGTATTTACACCTCAAGGCTACTTTCTTTCAAAAGATAGACTTTGCTGAGAAAAAGCAACAATTCTATGCGGGATTACGTGAAGAGATGGCCGAGTATGTCAACTCTCAACGGCCTGGTTCTATCAGCGAAGTAATCCACCATACCATGGCTGCTTCAACATAAATTTCCAACAAGGTGTTAGAGGGAATGTCAAGCCCATGGAAAATAAAGACAAAAGTGATGCAAAGGGAAAAATTAATGCCCAAAATTCTTCCCAAGGCCATTCCAACAACAACAACAATCATCGGTCCAACGAGAAAGGAGTTTACAAAGGTAAAAATACTCTCTCCTGACGAGATTGAAAATTTTTGCAAGAATCACAAATGTTTTAAGTGTGGGGAGCAAGGACATGGTTATCGTTCTTGCCCCAAAAGATATGCTTGCAATGAGACTCCTAGAGCTTCCACTATAGAAGCTCCAAGAGAGGATGCTCATTGCAAAGGAGCACCTCTCTCCTATGCTCTCGGAAAGGTAAGGGAGCATTATGCCTTGATCTTGTTTGACCCTCGTTCTACTCACAACTTCATATCAAAACGGAGTTGGCCACCAAGTTGGGCATTCAAGCTTTTGACATGGGAGATGTTGTAACTGCCGATGCCACTTTCAAGGGACAACAAGCTATGTCGACAAAGAAGACTTCTTTATATCTCCTCTCCAAGATGAGGATGCTATCCTAGGGGCACCATGGTTCAACCGCATGGCTGCCAACATGAAGTTCCCTGAAAGGAGAATCTACTTCACCTATAGGGGGAGGAATATGTATATAGATGCTAATGAGTCTCGTCGTACTATACCACTTGTAAATCCTCTTGCCCTTGATAATTCAATGAAGAGCTCAGTTTTTGCCTACATGATTTTTGTCAAAGAGTCCCTAAAAGGCCCTAATGTTTCATCAAAGGTGAATGGTAGGAATCAAGAAGAGTTAGACTTGTCTACCTTTCTAAAAGGATTCCAAGATGTGTTCATTGATGATGTCCATATGGAATCACCTCCAAAACAAGGGGATGATGACCATCGAATTGAGCTCCTATCAGGAAGCTCATTGCCTAACAGACCTCCTTATCCAGTTTCACAAGCTCAACAAGAGGAGATCATGAGGCAAGTACAAGAATTGGTAGACAAAGGTATGGTGAGGCCTAGCTCCTCTCCCTTTTGTTCTCCAGTCCTTTTAGTGCAAAAGAAAGATGGTACGTACCGCATGTGTGTGGACTATCGTGCACTAAACCATATCACTATCAAAAACAAATTTCCCGCACCTTGGGTAGAAGATGTGCTTGATAAGCTACAAGGCTCTACCTACTTCAGTAGGATTGACCTTAAAAGTGGCTACCATCAAATAAGGATAGTGAATGAAGATATCCTAAAGACCGCGTTTCGTACAATGTTTGGTCGTCATGAATATCTAGTCATGCCTTTTGGCTTGACCAATGCACCAGCTACATTCAATCGATTAATGGAGAAAATTTGTGACCCTACCGCAAATTCACTGGAGTGTTCTTTGATGATATCATCATCTACTCCAATTCCTTGGAGGAACACAAGAAACATCTCCAAGTGTTTTTTCAAGCATTAAGGGAGAATAAGCCTTTTCTCAATCAAAAGAAAAGCGAGTTTTTTCTTCAAGAGATTCAATACTTAGGTCATATTATCTCTTGGGATGGTATCCATATGGATCCATCAAAGTTGGAGGTAATAAAAGCATGGCCCAATCCAAGGAATCTACATGAGCTAAGAAGCTTTATTGGTATGTGTGCATACTATAGACGCTTCATAGCAAAATTCTCTCAAATAGCAGGACCATTACATGACTTAACAAAGAAAAACGTTAAGTATTCATGGACTGCTAATGAGCAAAGTGCTTTTGATAAGCTCAAGGACAAGATTACCTCCCAACCAGTCCTTATGCTTCTAGATCTCTCAAAGCCATTTGAGGTCCAATGTGAAGCTTGTGGTGATTACCTTGGAGCAGTATTGCTTCAAGAAGGGCATGCCATAGCATATGAGAGCCGAAGGCTCAACACGAATGAACAGGTCTTAGGCATTTATGAGAATGAGCTGTTAGCTGTTCTACATGCCCTAGACACATGGAAGCACTATCTATTGGGGACTCCATTCATTTTACGAACAGACCATCAAAGTCTCAAGTAATTCATGATGCAAAAAAAGCTTTCTGACAAACAAATGAGGTGGGAAAATTTTCTTTCGTAATTTAATTTCCACATTGCTCACATTGCTGGTAGGCACAATCAAGTGGCTGATGCACTTCCATGACGACTAAAAATTAATGTTGTGCCAATAGCAACTCACAATGATCTATCTTCTATGATAGATGAGTATGCTATTGACCCTGACTTTAAAGACATAATGTCAGCCCTTGCTTAGGGGAAGAAAGAGGAACCATTCACCTTGCAGGATGGTTATCTTCTCCATGGAAATAGGCTATGTGTTACCCACTCCCTTCGTATGAAAGTCATGTATGAATCCCATGCTCCTCCCTATGCAGGGCATAGAGGCATTCAACCTACTCTTCGAGGAGTAGAGATGTACTTTTATTGGCCTACCATGAAAGTGGACATACAAGAGTATGTTTCAAAATGTGTGGTATGCCAAATGACCAAGTATGATAGAGAGAAGCAACCTGGATTACTTCAGCCATTGCCAATCCCTAATTCACCATGGGCAAGTATATCAATGGATTTTATCTTTGGATTATTACCCAAGTCTATCCATGGGAATACAAAAATATGGACAATAGTGGACAGGTTTAGCAAGCAAGCACACTTTATCCTTGTCAAGAAGACTATTAAGGCACACAACTCTCTTCATATCCCATATTTTCAAACACCATGGATTGGCAACATCCATCATGTCAGATAGAGATCCTAAAATGACTAGTACCTTTTGGAAAGGTCTCTTCAAGAATCTAGGTACAAGATTGTATTTCTCTTAGACCTATCACCCGCAAACGGATGGCCAAAGTGAGAATATAGCCAATCTTACAATTCTTGATCTACTAAAGACCTACGTTAGAGAAGTAGATCAACGCTCACAATGGGAAAAGTCGTCACCTCTTCTAGAGTATGTGTATAATAATACAATCCATACTTCTATGGGAAAAGAACCTTTTGAAATCATAGAGGGAAGACCTTAAAGTCCCTTGCTACTTAAAGTACACAGGAAGATCTTCGCTGTCAATGAGTATAGCCATGACCTGCAAGCATCTTTTCAAAAGGTTAAGGAGGCTATATCCATATCCCAACTAAGGCAAAAAGCTGCTACTGACAAGAACATAAGGCCTTAACACTCAAAGAAAATGATTGGGTCTTACTTAAGTTTCCTAAGGCTCGATTGAGGCAAACGACGGGCAAAAGCCCTATGGGCCATCAAAACTATTATGCTAAACTAGCAAAAAGATACTATGGTCCTTTTCAAATTTTGAAGCCAATCAATATGGTGGCTTACCAACTCAAGTTGCTTAACCATTGGCTCATACACAATGCTTTTCATGTGAGCCTACTTAAGCCCTACAAAGGAGAGCCTCCAAAAGAACCAATTATTGAAGACCCTCCCGAAATCGAAGACCAAGAAGAGGTGCTACAACCCGAAGCTATCCTTCGGCATGAAGATAAGGTTCTACGACATGTGAAGATTATCCGATGGTATCTTATTAAGTTGCAAAATTATCCTTTTGAAGATGCTAGATAGATGCAAGGAATCCACCTTAAGGATATTATAAAGCTTGTCAACACTTACAATGCTACATTAGAGTAAGAAAACGTACATGTTTCCTTTAAATGAAAAATGTTTTTGTCTTATAAGACTAATTATCTCCTTATTGTGCACAAATTTAAGTAGTATGCATACTAAGAATCATGTTTGGGATGACTACATCTCTCAAACACCATGTAGAATTTGTCACTCTACTTGGGAGGATGAAATGGACTAAAGAGCAGACATGGTTGCGGCAGCTATGTCTCCCAAGCACCAACTGGATTAGTCATCCATCTTGAAATGATGTCGTACGGGTAAAAAGGGATCCTCTACCCGCTAAGACAAATTAACTAATGACTATGGCTTTATCTCTTCTATCTCATAGTCGAGGACGACTATGATTTCAAGAGACAGGTAATGTCATTAGATCTAATATCTAACCAATCCAAATGATTTTCTCATATTAAACTGATCATTTAATGTGGGATAATAAACGAGAACAAGGGTTAGAATATAAACATGTGCTTACGGATCTATCTCAACACGGGGCCAATGGTAAAGGGGTCCAAATGAGAGATGGTCTGTCAAAGAGCAAGGTTAACTAATGAAGCTTAAAAGACCTTAGGGTTAGCTTCATTAAAGACGTCCAATGGTTAGTGTTAAAAGTCCTTTGACCTTAGGCAAGCTAGGGCTGAGCTTGAGGTGGGAACCCGACCTAAGCTTGAGGTGCTTGTCGTGCTTGATGACAAAGGTGCTTGAGGTGCTTGTCATGCTTGATGACTAAGGTACTTGAGGTGCTTGTCATACTTAATGAGGGGTGCTATCATTTAACGAGCGGAAAACGAGAAACCAAAAGCGAGCAAGGGGAAAAATTCATTGGAGTCCCATATTTTTATTGTGTTTGTAAGCTATGGATGGCTACAAAAATCAAATTGAGCTAGTCAATTGCAACATTGGATCTAAGCTTGTTATGGAATGCCACTTGTCCCATCTATTTCAAGCCCAAGATATATTATTTCGTTTTCTCATAAGTGCCATGGTATGTTTTGATTAGACAAGTCTAACTCTTTTTGATTCCTACCATTTACATTTGATGAAACATTAGGATCTTTAAGGGACTCTTTGAAAAAATTCATGTACGCAGAAACTGAGCTCTTCATTGATTTATCAAAAGCAGGTGAATTTACAAGTGGTATAGTATGATCATACTCACTAGAATCTATATACATGTTCTTTCCCCTGTAGGTGAAGAAGATTCTCCTTTCAAGGAACTTCATGTTGGCAGCCATGCGGTCGAACCATGGCGCCCCTAGGATAGCATCCTCATGTTGGAGAGGAGAGATGAAAAGGTATTCTTTGTTGACATAGCTTTGGACATGAAGCCTCAACTTCCCAATCAAGGGAGTAACGGAGGCTTGATGTCCCTTGAAAACTGTGTCAACCGCTACAATATCTCCCATCTCAAAAGCTCGAATACCCAGCTTGGTGGCCAACTCCATTGATATGAAGTTGTGAGTAGAACCATGGTCAAACAAGATGAAGGAATCATGCTCCCTTACCTTCCCCCAAGCATAAGAGAGAGGTGATCCTTTGCAATGAACATCCTCTTTTGGAGATTCGATGGTGGAAGCTCTAGGAGTTTCATTGTGAGCATTTCTCTTGGGGCAAGAACGATAGCCATGTCCTTGCTACCCACACTTTAAACACTTATGGTCCTTGCGAAAAGCTTCAAGCTCTTCAGGAGAGATTTTGTTTTTACCTTTGTAAATTCCCCTCTCCTTGGACTGATTGTTGTTGTTTGAATTGCCTTGGGAAGAATTTTGGACATTGGTTTTCCCCTTGGCATCACTTTTGTCTTTATCTCCATGGATTTGACATTATGTCTAGCCCCTTCTTGGAAATTGATGCGCGAAGGAACCATGGTGTGGTGGATTACTTTGGTGATAGAATTAGGCCGTTGACAGTTGATGTACTCGGCCATCTCTTCAGGCAGTCAAATTTTTCATCTAGCCAGTCATAGAGATAAGGACTGATTTGGAGAAGGTCAAGGGTTAATTTACACTTGCTTTGAATGGGTAAAAATTGGATGAGTAGCTAGAGTATATGCTGATCGTGCACAGTTTGAAAGTCAAACTAGGACACATTGAGAATACATCTAGTTATTAACAGAAGTGGTTCCTTAGTATGTTGTCAATCACTATGCTACACACTCTTTAACTAGTTTTACTCAGTTAGATCATGTCAAACCTAACTTTTATATGTAAGATAGGGGTATGATAGTTTTTTTCATTGATTATTGTATAAGCGTAGAAAGGGGGGTCATATTCACTAATATAAGTCGTATATAAGGGTTTTATCAAAGTTGTCTGCTTGTAGGTGGCGTCCCATTTTGTATATAGAGTGAATCCCCCGGGGGTATGATTTACAATGTCCTCCCCTCTTGTATTCTCTAGGAGAATAACCATAGCTTTCGTCAAAAGAGGAGGAAGGTGAAGAGTAAGGAGCAGAGGGTGACCTCTTTCTTGCCCTTTTCTTTCTTTTTTCCTCTCTTCCCTTTCGGAGTGACAAGGAGAAGGACTGTGTGTTGATTGTTTCCTCTTAGGAGGAGTTGGCAATCGTCTAGACCTCTATCTTCGTGGAGCCACATCTTCAGAGGAACTTAAAGTCCCATTACTTTCTTGCTCTTTGGATTCCTCCTCTCGTATGGGAGAGAGTCTTATTTTGGGGGTCTCTTTAAGAGGCCTCCTAAGCTCTCTCTCCTCTTGGAGAGGAAGGGAAATCCTATAAGCACAAAGTTGTTGAGTAACTTTGGCTTGCAAAGCAGGGTTGCCCATAGCTTGCTACAACTTAGCAACAAGATAATTAACAAACATGGGGGCATCATCATTAGCACCTTCATGGGCAAGATCAAAGTTATCAATGTTCCTTCTACTCTCTTGGTTATTGTCAGCCATGTTAACAAAATCTGTGTACTTACTTAGTGTATTACGGGAGAGAGTTATTGATGTCGACCACATTTGATGACCAAATTAGAGGTGTTCCTGATCTCTCTCACATGGAGGGAAAATTTTCATTGTATGGGACACCAACCATCAGCTCCATGTGTGAAAAGATTGGGCATTGCGGGAGTGGCTAGATGAATTCTCTACACCAAAGGTTGAGTGCAAGATTCTGAAGTGTGACTTTGCAGAGATGGCGGAATTTCTATTCGTGCTCGGCATGATCAACAAGTAAGTTTATTGACACTTCTATTGGTGTACTTGATATTATTATTTGTTAATATTATGTTACATTAAAAAATAGAGTGACACGAGTCCATGTGCCTCACACCACTGTGCACAACATATTTATAATGCAAAAATTAGTGCTTGCGGACCCACAGTCCTTATTGGTCAAATTCAATGAAGAAGATAGGGCAAAAGCTGATAGGGCACTTTGTGGGACGGCAATGAACCGTTCAAAATTTCTTAGACTATCTATGTCTTTGCTAGTGCAACTATTGTGGAAGGTAATTCTAAATTTATAATACACATGCATTAGGTAAGTACATGGGGTTTTTCTTGGAAATTAGTTTGATTTGGCGATTTGTATTGCATGAAGAGTTCGATGCATTGTATAGGCTGAAAACACAAAATTTACCTGTCAAGGGGAGTAGAGAGTACCCCATGCACGAAGATGATTACAAGGATATGATTTGGCTGTGAAAGATACTTATAACTATTTTTTTGTGAAAGGGACTAGAGGTAGCAATCATAGCCAATCCAAAAAATGGAACGTTTTTTTTTTAAAATGCATCTCTTTTGTGGACTGGGGAGAGAAGGGTTGCAAAATGACCCCCTTCAGAGTCTTCGAGGTTGTATGTGCACGCGTTAGTCCTTCGGAGTAAGTACTATCTACTTTTGAAAGAACTCTTTGTTCTCATTAATTTATTAAGAATGTTATCTAATGGTAAATTGCAAAAAATATCGCTTAATCAATATATTGGCCAAGGGTGATGTGTCATTAGTGGATGCATTTATTCCAACGCATGAGAATCTCTTCTCACAATGGTTGAGAATGCATGTATATTGGTGGCAACTTGAAATGTGAGCATATTAACATTAGATTTTGGGGTCTTATCTAGTATTTACACATTACTAATACTTAAAGTACAGGGGTGTATTTAGTGTGGCTGAGAAGATGGAGGCCGATAACTCCACGTTAAAGAATCTACTTGCACGCACCACACGTGATTGTGGCATGTCTCTTAGCGAGGAAATGTAGGCTTTTTGACAAAAGAACTTTGGAAAGGCCTTTGTGCTGTGGAAGGAAGCCATCCGAGCCACACACAACACAAAGGAACAACTGCATTTTGCATGTATTGTCCGACCCTTGCAGTGTATTGATTACAATATATAGTTGTGGTAAGGAATGTCTGGGTTGTTTTCAACATACTTGTTCCCTTCAATACCATGAAGACATATGAAAAGATATGCAGGTATTGAACTTTACAATTTTATTAGGATGCAATATTAAAATTGTGTGTCATGAATGGTGGAGTTATTCCTCTTGTTATTTGTAGATTTTGGTTGGACGTCCCTAAGATATATCTTTATAGTCCACACCCCGAGCATCCCAATGATGCGTGGGTGGAGTCTGAGAGAGAGGAGAGCGGTCTCTATCCCGATAGTTGGATAGAGAATCTCCATGGTAAGGAAACATGGAGAGACTGTCCATAGTTTTGGGACTATGCGGACGGAAAATTTTTCGAAGACAAAGCTTAAGCATACAATGGTAAGTAATGTTTTTCTTGTTCAACTAATGTGTTTGGTTTGCTATGGTATCCTCACTTTCTTTTGGACTTGCATCATTGCACAAGAAGGTTAAGGGTAAGGGTAAAAGCAGAAGTGTCACCATCTATTAGCCTCCCACCGATGTCATTGCCCCTAGCACGACCAAGGGACGTCAAAGCCCAAAAACTGCAGTGGACAGACCTAAACAAGGTAAGAAGAGAGGATGGCCAATCATTAGAATTTAACTAGAGTACTCGAAAGATTTTCAGAGTGAAAGGAGCAAGCATGAAGGTGACGGGTCGGATGATGAGCAGGGTGATTCCAAATGTCACTTGGAGTCACGGAGGTCTAGTTGTTTTCAGGATTCAAGATCCTGGGGTCCCAAGAAAACCATGTCCATTTCTACTGGACAAAGCGAGAAAAACCACCCAGTTTCTACTTGGTCACTGGAACCACTTGACTCCTTTCCACTAGGTAAGAAATGCCACCACAAATAAATTCTTTTTTAACAACAACAAAACTGTGGTACCCAACATTTCATAAAATCTTGTGTTTGACACAATTTTGGCTCACTCTAATGCAGAAATGGTAGAAATTATAAGTGTTGGGGTATTTCCAGTACATCTCGTAGTACTTGCTGATCTATGCCATCTACAAAAGGCTCTCATGGATCCAAAGATTTCTTCTGAGTGATTTTATGACACCTTGGCATCCACTTTAAACTTGATAATTACTCTCTCAATCTTCTTTTGCATGGTATTTATGTATTGCAAGAGTGTTTGAGTGATCCAACATTTGATTGGGTCTCTCTTACACTCCGACAAAATGGAGCCTAATCAGCGGCTTTGAGGGGTACGACTTGTGTGGGTAGACATTTAAACACATTGCAAACTTGATGCTGGCATTGGTGGCATACACCGATGGAATGCATTCTTCATCAAGCTTATTGCCGGTGTGTTCACCTTGGCTGAATTTTTTTTACTATTAGATGGCATAGTAGTCATGGCGTGCTAAGCAGACCACTTGGCACTCATCATCGAGGAGGCCCGCTTGGACGGTTTTTTCTATCTTTGCACCATTTTTCTCTAGATTGTGTCACACAAATACACTGTGATAGATGACTTCACAAATCCAATAACATCTCATTTATTTCTCCACAAATTTCATGATTGGTAGATATTGGTGTGTCTTTTGTTTAAAACAATATCCATATTGCAGTTGCGACCTTATTATTGGTCATGTTCACACGTAAAATTGAAGGCCTTCCAATGATTCCACTATATGAACATCAAGCTGGAGATGTGGTAGCTGACAATGATGGGTTTAAGTTTGATAGTGACATGATCCGAGAGCCACTACATGATTTGCCATGGATGCTAGATGCCCTTGGAGTACCATTTTGGCATGGTGTGGAAAAGAGAAACTTCTTTGCTTGGTAAGTCAAGGAGGGCACTTTTATGCTTGATTTTTGCCATTGAACTAGTCTGCTAATATGCCATTGAAATGTGTGCTAATGTTTGTGCTATTGTAAACAGGTGGTTGTTGGGTACATTCACAAAGGTTGGAGATGGAATTTTGGATAGTCTTGCAGGTTGTGGTGGCTTGGCAATGGCCTGCAAGCATCTACAACAACATTGCATCATCATTGATTGGGATAAAAAACTATTTTTGGCACGTATTCAATCACAGCAATGGCTTCCTACTAATCTAGGATCAAATCCTCATGTGGGTGAGGTATCACGTAGAGCACAACCACAACCACCCCCATATCCTTTACAATGTTGCCAAGAGTCGGTTGTGCCATCTGCTCCTCCTTTGAGTAGACCTCTGACTATAGTGCCAGGTTGGTCAACCGCTCTATTGGCCATTGTTTTCCACACTGCCCATGGGGTCCCCACTTGCACACGCCCCATTAGCGCAACCCCCATTGGATTAGCGGCCACCAGGAAACTAAATCTCAACTTGTATTGATTACTCCATATGAACTTGTTCTCTATGTAATGGCACAACAAAACTTACTAATTGGTCATACTATCTTTTAATTCTCGCACCATGTGCTATGTGTTTGAAACTATGTCTTGTTTTTTTTGTAACCATGTTTAGTTTTTGAAGGCAAGTCAATCGATGGTGGTTAATCTTTTAGTGAGATTATTTTTCTTCGTAATATCTTATGTGAAATAATTACGGAGGACATGGTGCAAATGACCTTTGAAGTAAAGATGCTTGGGTTTTTTTTTTAAATAGCCAAAAGACCACTAGTTTCATTCATTCATTCATGCACAAGTCATTCTAATTCAATATCTATTTTCTAAAGTTATTCCTTTAGTTTTCTCTCATTCACATATTTACCATGCCTAGAGGAAATTGCAGACAACGCAATTAGCGTGTTTAACCCCCTCCCCATGTTGACCCCATCAACAATGTGCATGCCAATTACATTTTCAATACTGTATATGCTATGAATAATGTAACACAGCAAGAGTGCACACAACTACATGGACGCTCTTCGTGCAGTCAACGAGGGCATAAGATCCATATTAAACGCCATGCAAGACCTTGATTTCAATACACATCCAACCAAAGGGTATATTTAGCAAGTTGTTGCACTAGCCAACAATGCAAACATGATTTGGGGGGAACATGGTTTTTGCACTCCACACAGGAGTGTGCATCCTTCAAACGACATGTGGAGGCTTGGGTAGAAGTGTGGATGTTTGCATCCTTCAAACGACATGTGGAGGCTTGGGTAGAAGTGTGGATGGCAAACATTGCTATGCAAGGGCAAGCCAGTGGAACCAAGAACAACAACAACAAACAACCAGATCTCACCTTTCCTTGCTAATGTTAGAGAAATAAGGGATTGACACCATATTAGCATATTGTACTATTTTTTTATCCATATCTATCTTGTTGTAGTTTTTGTTTTCAGTTCTATACTTTGAACCCTTTTAATATTAGTCTATGGTTTTTTAATTGCAGTCTTTAGATTTTGTTCAAAATCGAATTTCACTATTATGGAGTGTTGACCGTTGAAATTAATTTGTTGTGAATGTTTTTTGTGCATGCATCATTGTTCGATTGATGGCTTATCATGTTGCATAGTGTATAGCATGATGTTTGAAAAGAGGGTGTTTGCTCTGCTATGGGTATATTTTTTGTGTTTGTATACAAATGTGCATGTGTATGAGTTCTCACAAGTGTGACAAAATAGAAGGGCAGTTATCACATTGGTGGTTAAGCTTGTTGCCCAACATATATCACAACATGATAGAAGAAAACTCGCATGTATGATTGAGAAAATAGTGTGTGTGAGAGAGATTTATAAATCATGAATGTTTGATAGAGAGAGAGAGAGAGAGAGAGAGAGAGAGAGAGAGAGAGAAATGATGATGGAGAAGAAGAAACATATTGATCAAACATTGAAGGAAACTAACCAAAGAGACCTTGGAGATCTATCGAGCGAGGAGAGTTGAGCTCAAGATAGGTTATTCAAGATGGAAATAGCATTAACCCATCTACCAATCTTGGGTAGTAGAATGGTTGGACATTTACCCATTTTTTTTAACACACATGCAACCATCGGCAAAGCACACACACACACACATGAGAGAGAGAGAATAAAGTCAAGAAGAAGAGGAAAAGAATCTTTTTGGAATCTACTCTCGCCGAATTCCAAAAAAGTGCTCGCAGAAAAATGCTCGCCAAAAAATTACGTATGTGAGCAAGAATCCGATCTATAGACAAGGAAAGACCACCTGACACTTGTCAATCTAACAAGTAAATATCGACAACGGGTCCATCAAAGTCTATAGACCAAAATCTCCAAAGCTAGTGTCTTGGCTCCCAGATTTCTTGTGTTTAGGACATGTGTGTTGTTGTTGTTTTTAGAATTATACTTATACACAAAAGAACATAACAATTCAAAATACAACTGTCTTTAGACAAAGGACAATGATAAGCACAAAAACAACTCAGTCTATGATTCATTTTTGTACATCATAGTGAGAATGAGGTATCATTCTTGTGTTTTGTACATAGATAGTCAAGGACAACTTATTCTAAAGTGAAAGAGGCCAGGTTGAGGGTAATAGCTTAGCCAAAAAGATCCTTAGTAAATATAGAGTCCTTACATGCATCCATATAAACAAGACAACATAGTCCTTAGCCTTGAATATGTAGAACAGGTGTCAATAAACCTATTAGTTGTTATCCATGTTCTACTTCAAACCTTTTTAACTTATACCTACCATCCATGTAGTGTTAAATATAAAAAAGGATCCATTCTCGGAACAATATGCCATAGATGAAAGTGACATATGTGTGTGTGTATGTGTATGCATATTATATATCAAATATATATTTATTAATATATCTATGTAAATGAGTATATGCATATGTATAAATATGTTTTAAAATATATATAAGCATAGATTAATATGTACTTAAGTATACGTATAGATATATAAATGTGCTTAAAAATATCTATATATTAATGAATAAATCTAGATATATATATATATATATATATATATATATATATTCATATATGTTTAAGCGTAAATATATTTTACATTAGTATACATATAAATGTATAAATGTGTCTAATAATATCTATATATTTATGAGTCTATATATGTACATTAGTAAATGTGTAAATTTAAAGATGTGTTTATATAAATATTTTTATACTTATGCAATTTAAAAGTCTATACACAAACTTTTTGTTTCATTTATTATGAGTACTGTATATACATAATTATATACAACTTTAAAATTAATGTGGTCATTTGTACTCGGACTAGTTTGAAAGCTATTACTAAACCTAAACGCTCTTCTTTCCCTCACACTCCTCCTTTGCCTTGTCTCCAACGCTTACTCTCCCCCCTTGTGTTGTCTCCACCTCTCCCCCCTCTCCACTGTCTCTGCCCTTTTCCCGTCACACTCCTCCTTTACTTCCTCTCCCCCTTGCGCCATCTCCACTATCACCCCCCCTTGTGCCATCTTTGGCCTATCCACACTCCCCCATTTCAAAGCAATCCATGCTCCCCCATCCCTGCCCTACGTGTGCTTCCTTGCTCAATGGATGCCCAATCCACCTCGATCTCTACCCATTTGCACCACTTGCATGCTTCAATCGGCAAACCATAGCAAATTATTTTAGCAATTGTGTATTTCAATGGAGATTTGCAATGTCTTGATGTCATGCACAATGCTAAAAAAAAGGGGGGTAGGGGGGGGAACGAGCCCCTTGTCGTCTGTGCGCTCATGGACGACAATGGACTCTGCCCCCCCCCCCCCCCCCCCCCCCCCCGCCGCGCTTTTTTTTTTAGCATTGTGCAAGGCATCAAGATTTCAACATTGTGCACGACATACCATTCAGATCAATTTGTTTCAATCATTGCATTGCAATGTCTTGCTAGAATGTCCGCAAGCAATGTCTTGCTACAAAGTCTACAAGCAAGGCATCAAGATTTCAACATTGTGCATGACATACCATTGAGATAAATGTGTTTCAATCATTGCATTGCAATGTCTTGCTAGAATGTCCGCAAGCAAAGAATTTTTGCAATGTCCACAAGAAAAGTATCGCAATGTCTTGCTGCCGTCCACAAATTTGTAAAAAAAGAGGGGGTCAAAGTGAGAGTGTTTTTTTAGCGAGCTTCTGATTTCAAGCTTTTGCAATCAAAATAGTTTTTATGAGATTTTTGAAATTTAATCTAGAGCCTTTTTTAATGGCACAAAATACTAAACCAAAAATCACACATTCTACATATGATAAACACCAAAAAACATACATAAGTTTCACAAAGTCTGGGCTTTAATCTTGAACATGTGGCAATGTATGAACCTCAAAGCATACAACTATCTAGTATGCCTTTATAGTCTTGGCATGTCAGAGAGAGAGAGAGAGAGAGAGAGAGAGAGAGAGAGAGAGAGAGAAAGAGAGAGAGAGAGAAAGAGAGAGAGAGAGAGAGAGAGAGAGAGAGAGAATAGACATTATTCTGGAGGTCCCTTCTCAAAGTATGGTGCCCCTAGGATAACATCCTTATGTTGGAGAGGAGAGATTAAGAAGTCTTCTTTGTCGACATAGCTTTGGACATGAAGCCTCAACTTCCCGATCAAGGGAGTAAAGGAGGCTTGTTGTCCCTTGAAAGCTGCATCAGCCACTACTATATCTCCCATCTCAAAAGCTTGAATGCCCAACTTGGTGGCCAACTCCGTTGATATGAAGTTGAGAGTAGAGCCAGGGTCAAACAAGATGAAGGCAGCATGCTCTCTTACCTTTCCCCAAGCATAGGAAAGTGATGATCCTTTACAATGAGCATCCTCTTTTGGATCTTCAATGGTGGAAGCCCTAGGAGTCTCATTGCGAGTATTCTTCTTGGGGCAAGAACGATAGCCATGTCCTTGCTCCCCACACTTGAAACACTTATGGTCCTTTTGCGAAAAGCTTCAGGACCGATTGTTGTTGTGGCTGGAAGTGACTTGGGAAGTATTTTGAACATTGGCTTTCCCCTTTGCATCATTTTTGTCTTTGTTTTCCATGGGCTTGACATTACGTCTAGCCCCTTGATGGGAATTGATGTGTGAAGCAACCATGGTGTGATGGATTACTTTGCTAATAGTACCAGGCCGTTGAGAGTTGATGTATTCGGCCATCTCTTCAGGTAATCCCGCACAGAATTGTTGCCTTTGCTCGGCAAAGTCTATCTTTTGAAAGATAGTAGCCTTGAGATGTAAATCCTAAACTTGTCTACGTACTTGTGGTTAGACTCATGAGAGAGAAGATTCAAGCTATGCCATTCAGTAAGCACTTTGTCTTTTGCATCGCTTTTTGCAAGGAATTGCTTCATGATGGAAACTCGTAAAGTTTTCCATGTCTTTGGGGCTTCACCATTGCCACGAAGGCTAGCCCACCATTGACGAGTTGATTTTTGGAAGTGCATAGCTACATGGCGTAGCTTGGAGGACTCTGTGAATCCCTCGTCTCCAAAGGCCGCATCAAATTGCTGGATGAAGGCCAACACTTTGTTGGTAGCACCAAAGGTGCCATTATAGGTGAGAAAAGAGATACTCTTTCCTCCCTCCTTGAACTTCTTTAGCTTTTGTGGCCTTCGCCATGCAGGAAATGATTTGCGATGTCCTCCCCTCTTGTATTCTCTAGGCGAATAGCCATAACTTTCTTCGGAAGAGGAGGAAGGTGAAGAAGAAGGAGAAGAGGGTGACCTCTTCCTAGCCATTTTCTTCCTTTGTTTCCTCTCTTTCCTTTGAGAGTGATGAGGAGAAGGACTATGTGTTGATCTTTTCCTCTTGGGAGGAGTGGGCGATCGTCTAGACCGCCATCTTCGTGGAGCCACATCTTCAGAGGAACTTAAACTCTCATTGCTTTCTTGCTCTTTGGATTCCTCCTCTTGAATGGGAGAGAGTCTTCTTTTGGGGGTCTCTTCAAGAGGCCTCCTAAGCTCTCTCTCCTCTTGGAGAGGAAGGGAAATTCCATAAGCACGAAGTTGTTGAGTAACTTCGGCTTGCAAAGCAGGGTTGCCCATAGCTTGCTGCAACCTGAGATAATTCACAAACATGGGAGCATCATCATTAGCACCTTCATGTGAAAAATCAAAGCTATCAATGTTCATTCTACTCTCTTGATTATTGTCAGCCATGTTAACAAAATTTATGTATGTACTTAGTGTATGCTTTGGCAATTCAAAACCTTAGTTTCCACTCCTCTTAGCCTTTGAAAATCCGCTCTTAAGTATCTACACCCACGGCTCGAAGCGGTTAATTATAGAGAGTAGAGGAGTAGGTCTAGCATAGTAGAGTTGCCAAGGGCTAGCTCCTTTCGGACTTCTTATGGCTCAATAATGGTAAAGCCGTAGGCAAGTCTAAAAAGACTCCATTATTAAGTCCAAATCTCCCAAGGTGTGCACCATCCCCCACATAGTGGGCTCAACAAAACCGATAATAGATCCTAGTTCCACTTACCCTAATATAATTAACAACATCAACCATTTATAGGCTACTTAAGGACCTCTCTTCTTAATCAAGAAAAGAGAAACCAAATGCTCTGATACCAATGTAATGGAATTGCCCTATTTAATTTGAGAGTAGCGGAAATTAATGAGAGTACTTTTGAGAAATGACTTTGTGAACATAGCGGGTAAACATAATTGAAGATAGCAACATAATCATAGAAATTAGCTAACTTGGCATGAACAATACTTTTGCAAGAGAGAGAATTTAGAGAACATGACAACAGTTGAGGACCGTATTTATGTGGAGCCGGTCCCCCCTCCAATAGGCATTTCTATTATTATTTCTCCCATTAAGAGAGACTTGTTACAATAAAATCTTTGTGTTCCTTGTGACCTAGGTGATGCAATGAAGATGGAAATCTTCATGCATCACAAACATAACATAAACTTGAAGAAAGCTTTAACTATCCCAAGCCTCAGTCCCAAGACCTCAAACACCTTCGAAGGTGGAGAGAGCTAGCAAGGAATGAGGGTAGGGAAGAGGAAGAAGAAACATTTTGTAGGAGAAAGAATTAGTTCCTCACTTATCATAACTCTTGTTGCTAGCATACATAATAGCATAGTAATGAAGAAGAAGGAGATGGCAAGCTTAAGCATTGAAGCATGGCTCTTGATTGGATTTGCACTCCATATCCAAGAGTGTTGGTGTAGGCTCTCAACCTCTACTTGCTTGGAGAAGGAGAGGGAGCTCTTGCACTTTGCATAGCACACCATGAGAGTGTTTGTGAGTGTGTGTTGGTGAGTATACCCCCTAAGCAACCCCCTAGCTTGCTTGGGTCGACCCCCCCTTGTAGCTCATGCTTGAAGCTTATTGGACCCCTCCAGGCCTAGACAATCACAAGAAGGAGGCATTACAAGCAGCAAGGGTAGCCTTCAGACAAGTGTCCCCCTTTCCCCTTTGAGAGAGAGAGCTAGATAAATGCTAAATCATTTAATTAAATCTCGTAAATTGTTATTGGACCCCTTGGGTGGCCAACCAATAGGCTTCAGGCACACCATGAGGGCAACATGAGGAGGAACTTGACAAGTGTCCCTTTTGCTTTCTTTGTACCATGCATGCCTTGTGTGAGTGTGTGGGTGTTCTCTCTCATCCCCCCTCATGTAGGGCTCACCCCCTCCTTGTAGGGATTGAATCTTTGACTTTTTGACACCTCAAGCCCCTCATGCATAGGCCCAGTTCCCACCACAAGCTTGGCTCATAAGCACTTTAAGCTTGGGCTGGGTTCTCACCTCAAGTGCAACCCTAACATGTCAAGCACCTCAAGCATCTCAATAATTAAGCACCTCAATCATCAAGCACCTCAAGAACCTTAGTCATCAAGCATGACAAGCAGGACAAGCACCTTGAGCTCGGTCGGGTTCCCGCGCCTCAAGCTCAGCCTTAGCTTACCTAAGGTCAATGGTCTTTTACACACATTATTGGAGGTCTTCAATGAAGCTAACCCTAAGGTCTTATGCTCCATTTGTTAACCTTGCTCTTTGATAGACCATCTCTCATTTGGGCCCCTTTACCATTGGCCCCGTGTTGAGATAGATCTATAAGCACATGTCTATATCTTAACACTTGTTCCTGTTTATTCTCCCACGTTAAGTGATCAATTTAATATGAGAAAATCATTTGGGTTGGTTAGATATTAGATACGAAAAACTATTATGTAACTCACATCTATCATCAAGACATCTTCTCATTGCAATATGTTAAGACAAGAAAGCTATATGAGAGAGAGAGAGAGAGAGAGAGAGAGAGAGAGAGAGAGAGAGGATGCTCTATGAGATAGAGGGCATGATGACAATAATACCAATCATGGATATTTCCAAGTAGGGAAGTGTAACATTTAATGCACTAGTAACTTGTGTGTAGCAGAAAATGATAACATAGTGAGCATTTCATAAAGAACAAGTTCCTAATGAGCATAGAGAGAGCACTTAGTTGAAGAAAGCAACATAGCAATTACATCTAGCTAGTTTGGCATAGACAATACTTGGAAAGAGAGAAATAGAACAATTGACAACAGTTGAGGACTGGATATACATGGATCCGGTCCCCCCTCCAAAAAAAGGCTTTGTATTATAGCTCCTCCCATCAAGGGAGACTTTTGTACAATACAATCTTTGTGTTCCTTGAAACAACTCATTGGTGCAATGAAGATGGAAGCTTTATGCACCAAATTATGCTTGAAAAACACACTTAGTGGGCCTAGCCTTAATCCCAAGATGGTGAGAGCTAGTAGGGAATGAGGAAATATTGAGAAGAAGAAGATGTATCTTACGAGAAAGAAGTATTCTCCTCACATAATCACTCTAATAGCATAGCTTAGCTTAGTAATTAGCATGGTAGAGGAGATGAACATGCCATTGAAGCTTGTCTCTTGAATGGATTTGCATTCCATAGCGAAGAGTTGCTGGTGTAGGCCTCTACTTCTCAATGCTTGGAGAAGGAGATGGAGTTCTTGCTCAACACATGAGTTGTGTGTGTGTGTGTGTGTGTAGCAAAAATTGGTTAGTCTAAAATGCCAACCTCTCTCTCTTCTTGGTCAAGAAGGAGATGGAGTTCTTGCTCAACACATGAGTTGTGTGTGTGTGTGTGTGTGTGTGTGTAGCAAAAATTGGTTAGTCTAAAATGCCAACCTCTCTCTCTTCTTGGTGACCCGTCTTCCCAATTACTCTTGATGGCTTCCCATTGGCTCCTGAAGATCTTAGCCGCCGATAACAATTAAGAAGCATAGTTGATAGCCTTGTGACAAGTGTCCCCCTTTCCCCTTTTGTGAGAGCTTTAGGTAATTAAAATAATTTATTTAAACTCTCATTGGACCTTTTAGTCTTCTGGCCATTAGGAATCAAGCAAGCCATTGGGCTGCTAGATGCTCATTGGACCCCTTGGTAGACTGTCCAATAGTCTTCTAGGGAGCTTAAATTCTATTGGCTCTTTTATCAAGAATTTTTAAACTGATTAGGCTAATTTTACTCTAGCCTAATTCTCATTCTTCCACCTCTATGTCCGTCCAATAGGATTTGAGGGGAGATTGGGGGCATCTGGGCTAGGAGCCTACCATGTGTCCATTTTTCCTTTGTGTAAAGGGGGAGCTTGGGAGTGTGTGTGCGTGTTTCTCTTTCTTCCCCTATCTTTAGGGCTCACCATCTCCTTCCTAGGGATGTGGGTGTTTTCTCTTTCTTCTTCTATCTTTAGGGCTCACCCCCTCCTTCCTAGGGATGTGGGAAGCCTTTTTAGTCTTCCCATAACCATCCAATTTTCCCACTTTTGGCCACTAGACTTTTTGATTGATGTTTGGAACCTTAGCCTATGGAAGTCTTAATGGAGCTAAACCTAAGGTATTTTAAGCTCCATTGATGAACATTGCTCTTTTGCAGACTGTTTCTCTTTGGATCCCTATTTTCCCACCTGTGGATCCCTGTTGAGACTGGTCTAGCGGCCTTACAATTATTCTAGCTTTTACTTCCCTGGTACCTCCCCATATCCAATGATCAGTTTAGCATGAGAAAATCATTTGGGAGAATTAGATTTTAGTTTTTATGACATTACATCTCTGTTGAAATCATAGTTGTCCTGGACTATCAGGTAGATAAGATAAAGCCTAGTCATTAGTCCGTTTGCTATGGGGTAGAGGATCCCTATTTTACCCTATGACACTATTTGAGAATGCATGACTAGTTCATTTTGTACTTGAGAGCCTTAGCTGCCGCAAGCATGTATGCACATTAGTCCGTATCAATCTTCCATAGTAGAGTGACAAGCTCTACTTGGTGTTCAGGAGACATCGTCTCCACAAACATGATCCTAAGCATGCATACTTATCAACATTTGTGCATAATAAAGAAAAAGACAATCTTATAAGATTAAAAAAACTTTGTTCATTTATACATATTTATATTTTCTTTACTCTAGGGAATCATTGTAAGCATTGACAAGGTTTAGGTTATCCTTTAATTGTATGCCTTGCATCCATCTAGCATCTTTAAAAGGATAATTTTTCGTTTGATAAGATATCATCGGATATTCTTACCGCCTCTCAATACCTTCTGATCCATCTTTGTTATGTATCCTCTTGAGAGTTGTGGTAGACTTTATAAAGCATCTTTCAATGTTGTTCTATTGTATACTTGCATCTTAGGTATCATAGGATATTGTCGAGGTTGATACCTTGTGGGCATTATTTCTTGGGAGGGACTTGACTTCACTTCATATGCTCTAACCTGCGGTTTTGGTACCCATATATGTATTCTACCTCCATAGTACTCCTGTTTCTTTAAGGTGCATTGTGATGCTATCCATCCCATTGTTTGTCTTTCGGTGTTGATTCCTGTCTTTAATCCAAACTGGATCATTGACTTTGACTAAACTGCTCGGAACAAACACTTGCTTAACTTTGCTTTGCTTTCTTGAGTACATTGGTTGAGATACCTTTGATTTTTTGGGTGTCTCCTTAGAGGTTTTAGTTGGGTAAGCAATTGACTTAAAGTTTTAAAAGCCTGACTTGCTTGAAGGAGTTGGTCGATGAGGGTTCCTTGATGTAGAGGCATATGCCATCACATATTCTTTGCTAGTCGGTGGAGGGTCCACTTTAACTTTTCCTTTGTCTGCAAGATTTGTCTTTGATTCTTGTGACTTTTGCAACTCTGATTTTAGCACTAACGGTACATGTATCTGGTGCTTGATATCTCTTGGAAAAGAAAGTATCAGCATTGTATCTTCTTTGTAGGCCTTGTGTTGGTCTAACCCCACTGATGTTCAAGGATGACATTTGCAAGCATTTCCTTTGAAGGCGTCGCCTGAAACTTTACTTGCTCTTCATGTTTTTAGATGCTAAGGATAGCAACCATTTCTTCTTGACCCGTATGCATACCTAGCATTGTTTTGCTATCATGCTTGCATGGAGTGATCTGGAGGATCCTTTGGATGTTCTCTGCAATCATATTGTAATTTGCTTTTTTATCTAGAGGAGCATTGCATTTGACACTTTCTCCAATTGTACTGTTGAGAACTATAGCTATTCTCATTGTTGGTTCTATTAAAGATCTTTGTCCTGATTTTGCCATGGTCTCATCTTGATCTAACTGTGTCTCTATGGAGGGTGACTTGAGAATTTGTTTTTCAATCTTCCTTGATTAACTAATTCAGTTGGCAATGTCTGATTGATCTTTGGACTTCCTATTGTTTCTTCCTAGTTGTCTGCAACTTTGTTCTTCTTAACTTCCGGCTTTGGTGGCATTTTCTGCTCAATAGCTTTCTTGGTTGCTCTTTTCTCTGTTTGATCTGCACTTGCTATTCCTAATTTTCTTTAAGATCTTATGAAGTTCTCTTCAATGGAGATGAATCATCTTCAATAAGATCTGCTTTGACATAAGTCTCCAATTTAACTGTGCTTGAGGACCTTGTGCTATCGTCCACGAGTGACCAGTCTTGGTCTTCATTCCTTGTTGTCTGTGATGACTCCGTCATGTTTTTATTCTGTATCTCTAACATCTTCTGGGCCATTGGCATTCCCATTATGATGTCGTCTGGCATATCTTTTGCTGTGATCACGTGGAATTGAGCTATGATGATCTGTGAACTTACTTCAATAGTGGTGGAGATGATTCCCCAATACTCTGCTGATTTGTTTCCTGATATGCTCACAAATTCAAGAGCGTCTTCTAGCTGTGGTTGTCCGCATCTTTTCCAAGTGCAAAAGGACATGAGATTCTTGTCTAGATGAAAATCTAGATTTACTTCTCTTTACAGTTTTCTTCGTTTTCACCAACAATCTTGCACTTGATCGTCTTGGAATTTGTGTCCGAGTTGACCACTTTTGGTATGGTAGTGTCCTTTGGTTGAGCTTTATCTGCAATTTCTTTGCTTTGACCACTTGCTTCCGTTGGTGTCGACTCGTATGAATGTGATACTGCACTTTTTTGTAATTGTTGAGCATTGTCCTCCTATATCTAAGTAATTCTTGATCTTAATAGATCCACTATACTTTCTAGTAGAATCTGTCTCTTTTGAGGAGATTTTGATGGTGACCTTGGTGTAGCTTTCTGGACTTTAGCTCCCATTGACTTTGACTTTTTTGTCACTTGTTCTGGTAGCTTGAGGATTTGCATCATCTTCAGATAGTCTTTGACTTCAGTCGGGCCATCTGTATGGGTTTTTACAAGGTCATGATATTCCTGATATTCGTTACCATGTGCATCTTGATATTCATATGTGAGCTTGATCACATGTAACTGCTTGAACACTATTGGACTTCTCGGCTTTTGACTCTGACTTGTGGAGATCAACTTAAACTTTTGTCCCGGTGGTCTTTGAGCTTGGGCCATATTAGGCTGGGTCAATTGGAAACTTCCAACAACCATATGATGTTTCAATGGTTTCTGCTTTGAAGAGGTATGTTGGCTAGAAGCTCTAGGGCTTCTAACTGGTGTAGCCTTTCCTGGTACATAAGTTGAGCTTGATGGATTTACAACCCCCCCCTTCCTAGGGTGATCACTATAGCTTGCTTCATTGTAAGAGTTCAAAATTGGTTGGCTCTGATTTAGTCTCACTTTTTGGAACTGTGAAGGTACACTTTGGGTAGCATTGTTGATGTTTGGCATCTGTAAACCTTCTGTATAGTTTTTATGTATCTTCGTGAAACATGACAAATTATTCCCCAAGTCAAGCTGTAGATAGAATTATCTTTGCCCTGATATTGTCTATCCCATGGGTCTCCTATGATATGAGCTTCTGTGGTTTCATACCCAAGGCATCAAGAATGCTAGACTCTCTTCTATATCTACGACTATTTTGGTCAAAGTATGTGCTCGTTTGACCACAACATCGAAGCTTGTTTTTTTATGAAGGAGGCTCTGAACATATTTCTGGGTTTACTCGGGTAATATCTTTCAGCTCTAGAGAGGATGGGCTATAATAGATTCTTTCCTTTAAAATGAACCATCCTTTCTGATCTATCATTGGGTGTACTTCTATGAGTTGTATGTGGGTCGTTCAAACACTGGTTGATCCTTTTTGTATAGTTTCCCTTTTTGGTCTACATAGTGTGCATATGAATTATGTGTACCATAGAAAGCTAACATCATTCTGTTTGATGTGTACCTTAGACTCGTGAATGATTGCACACTTGTGGCAGTGGATGTAGAATCATTTGCAAACCTAACAGTCTTTTCAACCTTCAATGATATCTGGACATCTTGACCAAATTCATGCAGGAATTTGTTGTTCAAAGAATCAATTTTAAGCTTTTCAGGGGCTTGTGCATCTTTATGCTCATTTTGAACTTGTAGTGTTTTTATTGGTGCTTCTAATGGTAATGCAGAATCATTTGATTGCATTAATAGTGACGAGTTAAAAGCACTTACAACGAGATTCGCATTTCCAATTTTCTTTGTACCTTGCTTGAAAGTTGATATGTCTCTATTGTCTAGATTTCTTGGACAATCTTCAGAAAAATGTCCACCTTTTCGTCCACAATCTGAGTAATACACCATGATTGGTGATATTTCAACTGGTTCTATCATGTCAAGCTCTACCTGATAAGTTTCTGCTTCTATGCTTGCCAAGTGGTCAACATTTTCTTTTAGAACACTAGGCATCAAGCTGTAAATTGCTCCGTCTTGACCTTTATACTGTCTTTGGCTTGGTTCGCCAATTAGATTGGCTTCTATTGGCTGATCTGTTAGATTTTGCAATTCTGGTTCTCGATTATAGATATGACCATTGTAATCCATGTACAATGACCCTGATTGCATATGCACTAAATGGATACTTTGTATACTTGTGCAGATTTTTGGATAAACACTGGGGTCGTTTTTTGACACCTCTATCTGCACTTCATCTTTGAGCTCGCAATACCTGGCTCCACTGAAATCTGTGAGCATTTGGGAGTTTTTTGAATCTGGCTTTACTCTGATCAATAGAATCTTGGCCCATGTGCTACTTTTGCTGCTCATCAAGTATCTATGGCCTTCCGAATGTGCATATAAGACTTTATTTCCACTGTAGCCATAAAGCTATTAAATCTGCTATGTTGCCAGTTGTGCATGTGTTGCCACTGCTAGGCTTGCTCGGTTATACTTGAACTTTCGGCTTGATTTGAGTCCATGTTGAATGGTTCTATAAAAACTATCTCCTAGTAGATTTTAGTGTTGATTAGCAAAAGTTCTGCTGCTCGATTTTGATTAAACTGCCTTAGCCAAAGCACTTTTGCAGTTGACTGCTCTTCAGACTCACAAGAGTTGATTAACTCTAACTTGAAAGTTACAGAATTGATTGCAATCTTTTGAAACAATGAAAACATGGGTCATGAACAACTTAATCTACAATCCACCATGAATGCTTGATTTCTGCTTGATTTTGATCAATTTAGAAATTTGTATGCCGCTCACGACTTCGAGTTGAGCGTTTTCTCGCTTTTTTCGGCTGATGTGATTTGCTCTTGCACAGTTTGCTCATTTGTGGCTCTTCAAGCTTTTTCGAGCTTTGTTCGGTGTGCGATACACTTTTTCGCTTTGCTTTTTGCTTTTCTGGGTCTTTGTGGCTTTCTCAGGCACTTTCGACGACTCTCTTTATATTTTCATTAATTTTTAATGAAATTTTAAAATTTTCTACATTTTTAGTATTTTTACGATTTTTTTATAATTTCTTTGGAAAAGTTTTGATTTTTTTATAATTTTTCTATGAATCTATGAATTTTTTTGGTAATTTTCTAATTTATTTTGTGATTTGGTTTTATGAATTTTGTGATTTATTTTGATTTTTCGTCCACTTTTGAATTTTTTATGGAATTGTTTTCAAATTTTTTGAATTTTTTACAAGTTTTTTTAATTTATCTATGATATTTTTGAATTTTCTATAAGTTTTTAAATTTTTATTTTTTAAAATAATTTTCTAGATCTTTTTATGAGTTATTATTATTATATATAAATTTTTTAATGATTTTTTTATTTTTTTGTGAATTTTTAATCCCTTTTTTGCTTTTTTATGAGTTTTCTATTTTTATAAAAAAAATTAGTGTGTTTCTTCTTTTTTTATTTTTTAAAAAACTTATTGGATTTTTTTATTTTTAAATTGTTTTTATTCTTTTTTTTAAATTATTATTATTTCAAAAAACTAACTTAAACTAGTCTAACTAAACTAACCTAACTAACCTTACCTAAACTAAATACTTACCTGACGAGCGTTAACGAACATGCCTGCAATGTTGATTGCACGTGAGTGAGCCGCGTTGATTGCGCTGGACAATGAGGGAAGAGACAGGGAGAGTTAGCAGAGCCCCAGCGTGCATGCGATGACACAGCCAGTAGAGAGAGAGAGTCTGGCACGCAAAGTATAAAAGGGAGAGAGAGAGAGAGAGTAGGAATGATGGGGTACATGACAAAGGTAAGGTGTGTGTGTGTGTGTGAAGTCGCAGGGAGCACCGCGCCACTCGAAGACAAGAGAGAAAGAGGGAGTGAGCCCGCGTGACTGTCGAGAGCAGAGAGAGAGATTAGAGAGAGGGTGCACGCGCCAACAGGTGGTAGCAGCAAGGAGAGAGAGAAGAGAGAGAGAGAGAGAGAGAGAGCACGCGTATTGTGGAGAGTGTGTGTGTGTGTGTGTGTGAGTGCACGCGTGGGCAGTACACTGAGCAGAGAGAGAGAGTTGAAGAGAGAGTGAGAGGGTTAGAGTGAGGGAGACTGGAGTTAATAATCATGATGAGGGAAAGAGGGAGTTGGAGAGAGAGTGAGAGGGGGAGGTGAGAGAATGTTAATAATCGCTTTGGGGAGGGGGTGGGGAAGAGAGAGAGAGAGAGAGAGAGAGAGAGAGAGAGAGAGAGAGAGAGAGAGAGAGAGAAAGTTAGAGAGAGAGTGAGGGTGTGGGCCGGGTCACCCGGAGCAAGTCAAAGAACACGGCGGCAACAAAAGAAAACGAGGATTATTAGCGTCGTAGAAACTATTCCAAGAGATCTTAAAGATCTATCTGACGAGGAATTTTATGCGCTGCAAGGCATGGGCATCGAACTCCAAACTGGTTTTTTTATTAAATTTTAATTTCCAAACGGCCAAAAATGCCAAAATTAGGTCAAAAATTAGTCGAAAACGCTAAAATTCACCCGAAAATCCCAAAAATTGCCAAAAAAATCCAAACAATTTCCAAAAATATCTAGGAACCTTAGAAAATCATTGTCATTCACAATGGAACATTTTCGACACGCAAAAGCACACCAAAAATAGCAGTTTCTATAAAAAAAAACCAAGTTCGACAAAATCGTCAACCCGGTCCCCTGAAATAGTAAAACGCTCAAAATTGGGCAAACGAAAGCCCAAATGCGTGCCAAATCAAGCCAAAAACATACATTCAAAACAGCTCGTAAAGATCGCAAGATATCAATTTTTTGTGGACTTAAGCAGAAATTAATAGAAAAATTAGCAAAAAAATTTATAAAATTTTCAAAAATTATCCGAAAAATACCTTTTTTTTTAAAAAAAATCTCTACACATAGGAGATTAGTGCAGCCAAAAAAAATCACAAAAAGCACATCAATTCAATTGCCAATTAATTTGATCAATAAAATCTAACCTATGCAATTAAACCAGCAAAATTAGCGATAAAATTAGGTCAAAATTTGACACAATTGAAGTGTGTAAATCCCTGTTTTGAGCTCAAAAACACAACAATTAACCATTACACACATCAAATATGCAATCAAAAACTAAATGAATCATGCACTTTTTAGGCACATACACACTAATAAAATGGGCAGTCTTTACCAATCTTTAGGTGCGCACACAAAAGGGTTAACCATGTCGAAATTGCAATGTGATTTCACAAATCATTAGTTGGGCATGACCACAACACAAATCATTCATCACAATTGCAAAATTATTAAGCACACATTGATTTTTTGGTGCACAATCAACGGCAAAATAGTGCACACACACCTAAAATTAGGCATACACACACTCAATTAGAATGCACACACACTTGATTTTAGTGCACACACACTTGCAATTGACCATTGAAGCAAGCAATTAATTCAATTACACACACAATTAACAATGCACATTCACTAATCAACAATTGAACTTGTCAAATTCATACGCCACCAAATCTTAAAATTTCGGAATTACGACGGCATGAAAACGAACAATCCAAAAATTTCATAGCATCATAGCATTAACATTGCATTGCAATAACATAGCATCAACATTACATTGCATCATGGTGGGATCTCTACACAATTCTACACATATTTAGATTCTAGGGAGGTTGAGAATACCACCTTGATTACCTTTCCAATGAAGATCGATTGATGGTTGAATGCTCCAATCCTTCGTAGCAAATTAGTAAGTTAGCAAAAATTAGTGAAATTAGCAAGGGGTTAGTATGAAATTAGAGTGTATAAACACACAATTGGTAAGATACGGTGACAAATTAGGGAATTATGAACACATTACTTCATGCACACACATCCAAAATCCACAAAAGCATAAACACACAAGTGAAATTAGTGAGGAAACACATCGGATTATGCCACAATCATAATCATGAAATTAGTGATCTAATCATGGAAACACGAATGGTTAACTCCATGAGGTGAGCTTCTTGGCCTATGGAGGAGCTAAGCCACAATGAAGGGCAATCTCTGCATCCACTTCTGTTCACCTCTAATCAATCCAATCACACACACTAACGATTGTAAGACGCACACAACACTAATCCTATCATGCAACACACTAATTGCAAGCACACAGATATGAGCACCACACTCCAATCAAACCTACATGCACACACAAGAAAAAGAGGGCAATCACACAAGATTAGAGAGAGATTAACCACTAATTAGTTACGATCTAGCTAATCTAAGTATCATAGGCAATCATACGAAGCATGAGAGAGGCATAGTGAAAGAGAATGAATCATTGATTAGTGTTAACCAAGTCACATGACCAAGGAGAATCTCAAGGACTGCATAGCCACACACCTCAAGAGCTCTCACCAAAGAGTTCTCTCAACAAATGAGCTTGAGAACCCTAATTTCTTTTACACACTGTCTTAATATATACCTAGGGTAAAAATATGCAATGTCAGGGCACCCAACGCCTTTAGGGCTCCACCACTTACTGAATCTACCACCTAGACCCACTAACTGACCTGTTCTTTATAGATTGGAACTCCCATTGAGCCTGTAACACATTAAAATATTACAATGGCTTGAAAAAAATCGAGAATTTACAATCCATGACCATTTTGGAAAAACGTGAAAAATGTGTAACTCCAATCTTTACTACTTCTTTGTGTTCATCCTCGATGTTCATCCGTACATCTTCGGTCTTTAGCAGCTTCTGTTAACTGACGTTGACTTAGTTAACACATAAGAAGTCCAAAAGGAGCTAGCCCTCGGCAACTCTGCAATATTAGACCCACTCCACTACTCTCTATAATTAACCAATTCGAGTCGTGGGTGTAGATACTTAAGTGGTGATTCTCAAAGGCTAAGAGGAGTAGCAACAAAGGTTTTGATTGCCAAAGCATAAACAAGGTTGGTCAATTTTTCTATTGTCACCTTTGTAATGGTACCTTTCCATTACATTTGTTCTTACCTCCTTCAATTTCGTGACCAGCACCTCATTTAGGCATTGTCAAGAAATTCACAACTTTAATATTAAACTGACAAATATAAGTTTTGTTTTATTGTGGGTAAAAATTTATTTTGAATCACAACATGAGATATATATTCAAAATAGTTTCTTTTAATCCTTTAACACTAGGTTGGTAACCTAACAGGACATAAAAGTGTCCTTTCAGGGTTTTGAAAAAAACCTTCAAAACCATAGTAGATCCACTCATTTTGTAAAATCCTTTCATGAGGTTATAGTTCAAGGCCTACTACACATGGAAAAAATAAGAAACTTGTAAAATTTCTCATCTTTTGGTCACACCAAGCCTCCAAAGTTGATGGACCAGTGCATTTTCATCAAAACAGTAATTTCTTACGTTTTGTTGCATAAAAATAAGATTAGGGATTTTTTTAGGACTTGAGATAAATTCCCTAGTTAACTTCAATGGGTTGGTGATCAGAACATATGATTGCTTCTCACTCACTATTTTTTGTTTTACCAAAATAAATAGGTACAAAAAAATTGAATTTTTACCATTCTGCAAACCTATCATCAAAGTTTCTATAGCCACACTCAATACAAATAATATATGCATGTTTTCTTAGTTCCCTATTGTCCTTTATGTTCATAAGGAGCCATGGAGCATGTCAAAAGAATAATACATCTCTTACCAAGGGGAATCTTGGGGACAAAGATGAAGTGCTAAATACAGCAAACATGAAAAAACTGGGTTCAACATTATGAGTTATAGAATCCCATAGAAACTATTCAATATCTAACCAAATTTGATCCTTATGACTAGATATGGCTACTACCTACAAAATGCATGTAGTTATCACAAGAAACTAACAATATTGAAAAAGCTATACTTGATATACTAGAATGTTTCGTTTTCTTCTATAATTGAAAAAATCAACCATCGTTGTATACTATGCAAAATAGGGTATTAGGTGCCCCAAAACTCAAGGAATATTAGATTTATGTTACAATATGCGACATAGAAAATAAAAAATGCATTTGGATATCATGAAATCCACCAAAAAAATCATAGAAGGGCTAAAATTGGCTAAAAAACAGGATTTGACAATTTTTGTAATTTGGTCATAACTTACAACTTTAATATATTTCTCCCTAGAAGCATCAGGACATGTTGAGGCCTACTAAAGATAGTTCTCTAGCATTGTAGACCTCCCGAAAATGAATTCTAGAGTGGTATAGTTGCAAAAAGTTGAAAAAAGCCAAAAACACGACCCGTTTTTTCACACAGTTTAGGTTGTGAAATGTTGTGCAAGGACAAGGTTAAAGATGGAATTGATATTCCAAAAAAATGTCGAGTTTTTTTCAGCTCATGAGACAACTTTTTAGGTAGATAGCACCTCAAAATCCATTTTGAAACTCTTGACATAATTCAAGGAAAATGGTCACTTAACAGGACATAAAAGTGTCCCAGGACATAAAAGTGTCCCATTACCAACCTAGTGTTAAGTGTTGTAAGGTAGATAGATATAAATAATAAAGCTAGTGAATGCATAATAATCATGGGAAACATGTATATATTACTTAGTGGACTAAATAAGATTTAAGATAGTACAACATACATGTGAAACTTTATTATGATCTCCAAAAATTCATAAAAAGGTATGCTTGTATTTCCATAGTATTCTAAGGTGAGAAATGATTGATACTAAAACTCCATTAATCCAAGCACTTTTTTTAATACATGAGCTAATTTAAGCTTGCACTATAATCGATAATTAAAATAAGCATTCAATATAATGTATATAGAAAGATACAATGCACAAGGAGAATAGGATTTCAAAAGGGAATCATATGTAAGAAAAAAAAATCCATGGAGGGATGGTGTGGTCAATGCACCTCCTGCCTTGCATTTCTTTGCTCGCTTTTTTTCTATTGCTCGCTTTTCATCGCTCGAGAAGTGATACTACCCCTTAATGAGGAAGGTGCTTGAGAAGCTTCCCATGCATGGGGGGTAAGGTGCTTGAGTTAAAAAGAGACCCTATTAACTTAATGAGGAAGGTGCTTGAGAAGCTTTCCATGCATGGGGGGGGTAAGGTGCTTGAGTCAAAAAGAGACCCTACAAACTTAATGAGGAGGGTGCTTGAGAAGATTCCTATGGATGAAAGTCCCAAAGTTAGGGGAATCTTTGACTTAACCTTCCACTCACCCAAAGGGCACCCCTTTTCTCAAAGGGTACATGGGACACATGTCAGACTCTCCCTATGCTTAACCACATGGTGTGCTTGAATACTATTGGTTGGGCTAAAGAGGGGTCCAATGATCTTCTAATTCCATCCAACAAATATCTAGATATTTTCAAGCTCTCTCTCTCTTAGGGGTAAGGAGGACACTTGTCCAAAGACTACCCATCTACTTATGTTGCATGTGATTGGCTAGGGGGGAGAGGGGTCCAATGAGCTTGAAACATGTGTAAAAGGTATAACTCGCCCCAAGAAAGCAAAGGGGGTGCTGGGGGGATATACACCACACATACACACACTCATTTTATGGATTCCTTCTCACTTGGTAAAAGTTGGGCAGCTCCACCTCCTTCTCTAAGCTTGTGAGTAGTTAGAGCCTACACCAACACTTTTGGCTATGGAATGCAAATCCAACCAAGGGCCATTCTTCAATTCTTAAGCTTGCCATCTTCTCCCTCTTCATTACTATGCTATTATGAATGCTAGCAAGAAGAGTGATGATAAGTGAGGAATTATTTCTTTCTCCTATGGTATGTTTCTTCTTCCTCTTCCCTATCCTCATTCCCCGCTAGCTCTCTCCACCTTGGAAGGTGTTTGAGGCCTTGGGATTGAGGCTTGGGATAGTTAATGCTTTCTACAAAGTTTATGTTATGCTTGTGATACACGAAGCTTTCCATCTTCATTGCATCACCTAGGTCACAAGGAACACAAAGATTGTATTGTACCAAGTCTCTCTTGATGGGAAAAACTATAATACAAATGCCTATTGGAGGGGGGACCGGCTCGGTATGAATCCGGTCCTCAACTATTGTCATGTTCTCTAAACTCTCTCTCTTGCAAAAGTATTGTTCATGCCAAATTAACTAAGTACCATGTTTATGTTGCTACCATCAATTAAGTTCACCCGCTATGCTCACAAAAGTGCTTCACCTAATTTCCTAATTTTGCTACTCTCAAAGTTCATAGGCCATTTGCATTACATTATATCATATGTCTTCCTCTCATAAGCAAATCATATTATGCATCCAATTTGTTTTTTTAACTAGTATAAATCCTCATTGTACATCGAAGAGATGTTTTTCATTCACTTCTCTTTTGTGACCTTACTAGCCTAAATCCCTCCACTTAGAAGAAAATCCATATCGAGGCAGCCACATACATGAAGATGGTAGAAATTGTAGCTAATTGAGAGGGACATGTATTTAATTTCACTTTTATTAACAAATATGCCAAGGTATTATTCCACGCAGTGCCATAGGGCAAAAAATTCATGACGGAATTGTTAGTCAGTGGATCTTGCAAAATTGCATCGTACATGTATGCTAAGCACTACTAGGTCTTCTTAAACTCATCGATACTTGGCATCCAACACTTTGAGATTCTTTGAACAATGCACCATTAGCGTTGGTATGCACATCTCAAATAGCGATTATGATAGTGATGCTAATAACGACTCTCTCTTGAGGCATAAAAATAAACAAGAGCTGTCACAAGCTCATTTTGAGCACTTGACATCAAGAAAGTCTTTCCTATCTCTCCCAAATTTGTTGCAGGTAACCCCAATTTCCCTCCTCCTCCCCATCCCTCTCTCTCTTTTTTTTTAATATAATTATCAGAGTAGATTTACATTGATTTGTTAAGCTATATTTCTAAAAATTTTGTTAATTATATGCCAAAAAATAGAGAATTCACTACAATACTTCGTGCAAAAATTGTTCAAAAAAATTCTTGAGCACAATGAAGCAAGCCATCGTGGCTCGTAACCTCTTTTGGCTATAGAGGTCGTTAGTTCAGCCACACAATCATCATTTGTTCTAATGGCTGGGTTGGCCAAAAGATGACAAAGGGGGATGCGAGGCAACAAGTGATTGTATAGCACAACATATGCATCAATCCAACCCAATGAGATGTGGCTATCAACCACGGATCCAAAGAGATCGGTAAGAGGATCGTTACCCGTGCTTTCCGCAAGGATGGTCGTCAATGTGACTACACATGTCGAAGGAGGCACTTGCATCATTGTCAAAACGGATGCTCCAACCACGTAACCACTCTCTTGAGTGGTGTGAAGAGGAATTTATTCTTGGGTGGTGTGAATCTTTTGTTCTTCTTTGCGGTCCACATATATTTGGACTGTTTTCTTATTAAAATTGGTATTTTGTTTGTTAATTAGAGTTCTTATGGCTTCCAAAGAAAAGATGAAAGATGAAAGTAAGAGAAGAGGTTTGAAGGTGTGGGGAGAAGGTTTGAGAGAAATGAAATGAAATAGTTTGGGAGACGAAGGTTTGAGAGAAATGAAATGAGAGAGAGTGGGAGGAGAAGATTTGGAAACATGGAAGGTAATGAAATAAAAAGATTTTGATTTTCAAGGAGATAGAAATCACTAATGTTAAAGACAGAGTTAGAGTGTGGAAAAAATAAAGAAGAGAGAGGGAGCTTTTATAGGAAAAAGGGGAGGGGGGGTTTGATCAAAGAAAAGTGGAAGGGGAGGGATTACAAAATAAGGGGGGAGGGGGGGAGTAGGTCAAGGGGGGTCGGCAAGGGTGGGCTCAAGGGGGGGCGCGGACGGGGACACCAGGGGTCTTCTTCTGTAAACTAACGTATTTTGTGGGTGCTATTTGTGTATGATTAGCCATGGCTGATGACGATGAGCCATACTCTCCTAGTTTTAGTTTTCCTGTCACTCCGACCGGCATGTCACCTAAGCAGATGGGCTCGTTTTTGTCTCAGTTCACACCATAGCAAATCGCGATGGCAAAACACCTTTGGGCAGCAGGCTCCTCCGAACCTACTACAACCGACCCTATGACCGAGACTAGTGTGGTCCCTACATCGAGCGGCCCCACACTTCAGGCGAGTGCGCCCCCTACGCTTAGGACTCGTGTGCCCTCTACACCGACGGGTGGTTTATCCTCGAGACGAAGTAGGCGTCGTTCTAGAGGTGGTGGTTGCTATGATAGCGGTTCTACCGATGCATCCACACCATCGAGAGAGCATCCACCACTCTCTTCAGTAGATAGTTCACCAATTGGCACACCGCGTACACCTTGGGGATCACACGAGCATTATCCTAGAAAGGTGTACAAGAGCAAGGATGGGGCTGTTGTGGAAGATAGGGTCGAAAAGGCCATGCGACAGAGGATTCACCAGCTATGTACAATTCAATTTGGTCACTCTGTGATGGAGGTTTGGGATAATCTCGATCTTGAAAGAAAGAATTACATCGTCGAGGCCATTCACAGAGAGTACAGGCTGACAGAGGGGTACGATCTAGTTTCGAATCCCTGGATTTTGAGCGTGGCGAAGGTCACAGTGTCACACCGTCGATCAGAGGCAAGAGATAGGTACAATGCCGGTAGTCCAAAGCCGGCATGGTTGGACGTAGAGGAGTGGGCGAGGATTGCACGCGAGACACAAGACAATCTTGAGAGATTTCAATAGCAGAGAGATGCAGCCAGAGCACTTTTCGAGTGTTGGAGCGTCACATCTTGGGAGTGGATGCTACGATAAGCTTCGACATGAGTTTGTAAGTATTATACGTATGATTTAAATTATTGAAAATATATATGTTATTTGAAGATTTGTATAATGATTAAACCATAATTTTGCAGGAAGTTGCCGTGAAGCGTCCTCCGACACACCGAGAGGAGAAGTATGGGTACAAGCATGGACTTGTGGCCATTTTGACCCAGCTCTGCAGGAGGAGGGAGAGCGTTGACTGGGAGGCATTACCATGAGGTTCTTCTTCATACAGTTTTACCCAATCATCTTTATACAGTCTTCTTGGTACACTCTTTTTTGTAGGTGTGGTCTTCTTGATACATTCTCACTCAGTGATTGTGGGCATATGTACAGTTTTGTCGTGCTTATGTTTATGGTTTATGGTTATGTTTATGGTACGGCATAGATGTTATGGTTATGATTATGGGTATGGTTATGGTTATGGTTATGGTTATGGCTATGGTTGTGCAATGGTGGTATGGCTATTATGGTTATGGTATGACGAGCAAGTTATGGTAATGGTTATGGTATGGCAACGGGTTATGTTTATGGTTTTGCAGTTTTCGACTCATGTTTTAATTATGGTTATAAAATCTTTATACCGTTATGCCATGATCACGCTTTTGATTTTGCGGTTATGTTATTCTTAAAATTTTTCTAATTGCCATACACTCACTCTTTAGTAGCAGCTTGTCGGTGGAGTGCGGTTGCTTGTGCACTCTTCCTTTGGGCAAAGAGGGTTATTTTCTTTTGCTGCAGTACATGCAGCATCAATTCCCAGCCCTCTCTGCCCAAAAAACAATTACAGGTTTAGCCATCGGTACAGAATACGGTATAGGCGTCGGTATAAACTTCGAAAGAAGCATTGAAATATCCTTTAAAATTATCGACGCTCATACAAACGCTTTCATAGCTGATTTTGACGCCTACTATACCTATGCTTATACCGACGACACGACACTAACTCATTCTTTTAGGCATATCCTTCTAAATAAGCCTAGCTTGACTTGTATTAGCTTTCCTATTGAAGTAGTACACTGATCAAAGCTCCTTCAAGGGATTGGTGATCAAGCTAGTCAACGATGATTTTTTAGGCTTATCGGGGCTCTTGAGAAAACTTCGTAATGTCAATTTGAATAGAAATCGACAAGTTTGGAAGACATGAAGTATTCATGTGGAAGAAGAAAACCACTTCACATTTATACATAACAAAAAGATCATAATAGATATGATATGTATTCAAATTTCTCCTTTTCAAGTTTCTATTGAAATGGAACCTCCCTTTAGAGTATTTTAAATTTTTTCTTAACTAGACCTTATTTTTTCTCAGTTTAAACAAGAGATGAGCATATGAAAATTACACAAAGAACCGTCTATACCATAGCTTCACTAGTACAAAAATAATGTAAATTAAATAGTGGATCTTCATGACCTACTATCTCCTATGTACAATGAGTATCTTAAGAGACTCATCACTTGTCATTTAATAGAGATGTATATGGAGTGAATAGACTGGATGATAAGACTTCATGCATATTATATTAGCTCTAAGAAAATCCTAAATGATTTCCAAGGCTTCTTGAGTCACATGATAGCCTTATGATAGACATGAGAACTTGGTGTGTTGGCATGCCAAAAGGCTCTTTGTTGTGTATGCATAGTTATTGTTGTTATCTTTCCACCACATTAGGAATGATGTTATGAAAAGCTTGTCAAGAGGGTGCATGATGCTATGGATTAAAATAGTCTCCTACATTACATGATTAAGGGTGGACAATTGGGTGGGGAGGCATTATTCAATGTAATGATGAGGCGAACTATGAGACTACTACACCACTTAATCAGTGCATTGAAAGCAAACAAAAGGTTGAAGTCTAGATGGTTTTCATATATAAGCATTGACGATTTCATTTATTGATCATGAGCTTCTAATGGAGAAATGGTGTTATCCATGAAGAGAAGTTAACTCTGTGGAGCTAAGTGATTTTTTTCTTACTTGTAAAAGAACCTGTAGATGATGGGACAACTACATAAAAATAATTGTCAAGGGATTTTTCATGCCTTCTCAAATATAGATGCAACTAAAATTACTTGTAGTTATCTTTAAAGACACTTCATGTTGAAGACCTTCGATCGTATTTGGTTTTAAGAGCCACTAAGAGTGATTGTCACCATATCAAACGCAAGCGGGAATGAGATTTCACCCCTTTCAAGCTAGAAGGTTATGGGTTTATGGGTTTAGTACGTTTGAAAGGTTTAATATTGTCCTCATTGCCATTATTGGATAGCTTTTTGACTCGCAAGTTGAAAGGGGTAGAGTTTGGTGCTTAAGAATGAGGGTTGTATGCATCTTTTCATCACCAAGACTTGGTGAAAAACGTTTAGAAACGCAAGTTAAATGTCCTTGGTCAAGGCTTAAGGTTTAGTTTCATCACCAAGCCTTGGTAGATAGTGTTTGGAAACGCAAGTTAAATGTCCTTGGTGAAGGCTCAAGGTTTACTTTCATCACCAAGCCTTGGTAGAAAACGTTTGAAAATGCAAGGTAAAAGTCGTTGGTGAAGGCTCAAGGATTGGTTTCATCACCAAGCCATGGTGGATAGCGTTTGGAAATGCAAGGTAGAAGTCCTTGGTGAAGGCTCAAGGATTGATTTTCATCACCAGGCCTTGGCGGACAGCATTTGGAAATGCAAATTAAAAGTCCTTGGTGTAACTAGCTCAAGGATCAGATAAACTGAATGTAGCTATGGTCGTTCAAGAGCAATGATGGAGGTGATTTGGAGACTCGCTAGGGTTGTGGTGTTGTGGTTGGGTGCTGTGGTGGCTTTCGTTTGCAGGGTTGTCACCGCATTGTCATCATCTTCTGAGGCGGCAGGGAAGATAGCATAGTCGTCTGCAAGGGTAGCAACACCATGGTCGACTACTAAGCAAGGGGCTTCTAATGGAGCAATAAAGCTTCCATGATGGCGGTGTCAGCATTGCCTACATTTGATTCGACCGGGTTGGCTGCAAGAAGGTCGAGGATCCCGTCTAGAGTTGCGGCATGCACCATCAGTGGGCTTGCATAAGGCGCCTTGGCTAGGCTTGCCTTATGAGCAGACATGGGTTCTATGTCCAGTACAAGTTCTGGAACAGCCAGGTTCTGCATGCAGGAAGTGTTTGCGCCATAAGCGGAGAGCAAGGCAGTGTGTGTGCAGTTGCCACGGGACCTTCAGACTTGAAAGCGAAGCACCTCACCACAGCAAAAGGTCCATCGAAGGCATGCACGGCTCGCCGTAGGGTTGAGAGGAGAACCAGAATGAGGTTGCTTGCTCATAGCAGAGGATGCACAGTGGGCATTGCGAGGGACATGGTAGGAGGCAGTATGATGGGGCGATTCAAGCGCGTTAGCATCCACCAAGGTAATGTGCAGAGGCTGTTGGGTATGCACGGTGACTGGTGACTGCACGGCGAGGCTCCTTAGAGGGGAGACAGGATCTTTTGGGTGCTGAGAACTCACTGAGAGAGAAGTAGGAAAGAGAGAGAGAAAGGCTGCTAAGCCTGACGTAGAGATATGCAGAGGCAATAAGGGAATGCCAAGAAGCAATGGCATAGATTGTTGTATTGATCTACGTCATGCACGTACTTATAAACAAGAATGGAGAGCAACTACAAGACTGTGCGACGCTCATTGGAATGCAGAGGTTTGTGCCAAATCATGTCACAACAGCGATTCCGACCACGATGATGATGAAGGTGAAGTGGAGGAAACAACTATATTATAGAAGCCCATGCGCTCGCCTATTCCCACTATCGGCTACAACATGGCATACCGTCCTTTGCCACTACTGGTGGATACTTGACGATTGTTGATAGCAAATAGTGGAACACAAAGAGTGAGAGGAAGACTTGAGGCCAATGAGATGAAGGCCGATAGCGGTGATGAGACCTTTGATTTTAATGATGGGGCCATGTAGTCCCGTGAAACTTCAATGTAGCATTCACTAGCATTAAGTTGTTTCTCATTTTGCTACTTTAATGTTTGTCCCTAATATTGTTGATCTTTTAGGAAAAGGTCATGATAAAGAGGTTACTCAGCTAAAAAATCATCATCTAGGGGAGAGATACATAATAGATGTTGAAGATGGCATAGCAAGCAGAGTATGGAATGTGAGTACAGAAGGTAACACTATTGCATAGAGGATAGACGTTGTTTCTTTTCACTTAGTTCATTGCTAAACAAATTCATGAATTGATGTTTGAATTTTAGACTAATAGACCCCTAATCTCTTCACTCTGCTCCTCGTTGCATAGTACCCTTTTTGGACTACTAAATTAGAAAGTAATATGAGAAATCCCCTAACAATCCTCCTTGTGTTATGTGGTTTGACCCCATAAATTCATGAATTGATGTTTGAATTTTAGACTAATAGACCCCTAATCTCTTCACTCTTTACATTGTTTGATGTAATGAGGAATGGGTATCTCTTATAGCATGCCATCTTGACATGAGCATTGTAATCTTTAGGATTGACACATTAACGTAAGCTCCATCTCCTCCCCTATGGTACAACTAGCTTGCAAGTAATTGAAAGCTCCCAACTTTAAAATCTCTCTTCTTTGTTCAATCAAGGTCTTCTCTGAATTCATTTTAGCAAAATTCATGATCCAGACGACCATCAAGAAACCCATTCAATGTTAAAAAGTTATACATCTTGAAAATTGTCATACATACCTACATGAGCTTTACCAACAATTATGGTCAGCTCCTCGTTGCATAGTACCCTTTTTGGACTACTAAATTAGAAAGTAATATGAGAAATCCCCTAACAATCCTCCTTGTGTTGTGTGGTTTGATCACCAAATACAACAATGCTTGACTACTTGTTTTTCATTAGATAGTGCCTAAACTTTTTAATAGCATAAACCATGCATAGGCCCTCTCACTTAGTAATTTTGTAATTCTTTTCCACATTGTTTAGCTATCTATTAGTGTAACAAATAGGAAAATCCATATTCCCAGCTCCAGGTTGAGCTAATATGTAGTGTTCTTCATAAACAATGGTACCTTACATGGTAAAATTGTCAAGATTTAGAGAGAGAGAGAGAGAGAGAGAGAGAGAGAGAGAGAGAAATGAAGAGAATTTTTGTGTCATAGAAACGATCCCAAGAGACCTCAAAAGAATATATTCTGAGCTTGATACTCAAGAGGAAAGGGGGGGGGGGGGGGGGGGGGGGGGGGATCACTTATGGAAAAAAAACGTTCATGCAAGCTAGTACTTGATTGTTGCTCTAAAGCCAAAATGGTTTTATACCATTGAAGAAGCATGTGGCCCTTGGAAGAGTCTTTTCTACATTGGTAGTGGTCTTTCTGATTGAGAGGAGATTTTCTAAAAGGATTCCAAGATGTGTTCATCGATGATATCCCTATTGACTTACCTCCAAAACGAGGGGATGATGACCTTCAAATTGAGCTCCTACTAGGAATCTCACCGCCTAACAAGCCTCCTTATCAAGTTTCCCAAGCTCAACAAGAGAAGATCATGAGGCAAGCACAAGGATTGGTTGAAAAAGAGATGGTGAGGTGTTCTCTAGTCCTTTTAGTGCAAAAGAAAGATGGTACATACCGTATGTGTGTGGACTATCAAGCACTAAACCATATCACTATCAAAAGTAGATTTCCTGTGCCTCAAGTAGAACATCTGTTTGATAAGATACAAGGATCTACCTACTTCAATAGGATTGACCTTAAACAAATAAGGATAGTGGATGAAGATATCCTAAAGACCGCATTCTGTACAATGTTTGGTCTGTATGAATATCTAGTCATGCCTTTTGGCTTGACCAATGCACTAGCCACGTTCAGTTGTCTAATGGAGAAAATATTTAGACCCTACTGCAAATTCATTAGAGTGTTCTTTGATGATATCATCATCTACTCTAAGTCTTTGGAGGAACATAAGCAGCATCTCCAAGTGATTTTTCAAGCATTGAGAGAGAACAAGCTTTTTCTCAACCAAAAGAAAAGAGAAATTTTTCTTCAAGAGATTCCATACTTAGGTAATATTATCTCTCAAGATGGTATCCGTATGGATCCAACCAAATTGGAGGTAATAAAAGCATGGCCTAATCCACGAAGTCTACATGATCTAAGAAGCTTTATTGGTATGTGTGCATACTATAGATGCTTCATAGAAAACATTTCCCAAATAGCAGGACCATTACATGACTTAACAAAGAAGAACGTTATTCATTGACTGCTATAAGGAGCAAAATTCTTTTGACAAGCTCAAAGAGAAGCTTACATGACTTAACAAAGAAGAGCGTTATTCATTGAGTGCTATAAGGAGAAAAATGCTTTTGACAAGCTCAAAGAGAAGCTTACCTCCCAACCAGTCTTCATGCTTCCGGGTCTCTCAAATCCATTTGAGGTCCAATGTGATGCTTGTGGTGATTGCCCTAGAGGAGTCATGCTTCAAGAAGGGCATGCCATAGCATATGAGAGCCGAAGACTCAGTACGGATGAGCGGGTCTTAGGCATCTATGAAAAAGAGCTTCTAGCTGTTCTACATGCCCTAGACACATGAAAGCACTATTTATTAGGGACTCCATTCATTTTACAAACAGACCATCAAAGTCTCAAGTACTTCATGACGTAAATAAAGCTTTCCGAGAAACAAATGAGGTGGGCAAATTTTCTTTTGCAATTTAATTTTCATATTGCTTACATTGTTGGTTAGCACAATCAAGTGGCCGATGCACTTTCACGATGACCAAAAGTTAATGTGGTGTCTATAGCATCTCACAATGATCTATCTTCTATGATAGATGAGTATGCTGCTGACCCTAACTTTAAAGATGTAATGTCAACCCTTTCTTTGGGGAAGAAAGAGGAACCATTCACCTTGTAGGATGGTTATCTTCTCCACAACAATAGGCTATGTGTTATCCATTTCCTTTGTGAGAAAATCAAGTATGAATCCCATGCTCCTCCATATCCGGGGCATACAGGCAGTCAACCTACTCTTCAAGGAGTAGAGACGTATTTTTACTGGCCAAAAGGCTAAGTATGATAGAGAGAAGCAACCTGGATTACTACAGCCATTGCCTATCCCAAATTCACCATGGGAGAGTATAGCCATGAATTTCATCTTTGGATTACCCAAGTGTATGCATGGGAATACGGGAATATGGACAATAATCTATAGGTTTAGCAAGCAAGAGCACTTTATTCCTGTCAAAAAGACTATTAAGGCACACCAAATGGAACTCTCTTCATATCACAGATTTTCAAACACCATGGCGTACCAACATCCATTGTGTCAGATAGAGATCCTAGAATGACCAGTAATTTTTGGAAAGGTCTCTTTGAAAATCTAGGTACAAGATATAATTTCTCTTCAGCCTATCACCCACAAACAGATGGCCAAAGTGAGATAGCCAATCTGACAATAGTCAATCTACTAAATACTTATGTTACCAAATTAGATCAACGCTCACAATGCGAAAGTATTTAACTCTTATAGAGCTTGCGTACAATAATACTATACATACCTCTACAGGAAAAAGACCTTTTGAAATCATTAAGGGAAGACCTAAAAGTCCCTTGCTACTTAAGGTACATGGAAAGATCTTGGGTGTCAATGAGTAAACAAGAATATTTTCAAAAGGATAAGGAGGCTAAATCCATCTCCCAACAAAGGCAAAAATCTATTGCTGATAAGAACAAAAGGGCCTTAACGTTCGAAGAAAATTATTGGGTCTTACTTAAGTTTCCCAAGGCTCAATTGAGGCAAATGACGGGCAAAAATCTTATGGGCCATCAAAAGTATTATGCTAAATTAGCAAAAAGATACTATAGTCCTTTTCAAATCTTGAAGCCAATCAATGAAATGGCTTACCAACTCAAGCTGCCCAACCATTGGCTGATACACAATGCTTTTTATGTCAGCTTACTTACGCCCTACAAAGGAGACCCACCAAGTGAACCAATTATTGAAGATCCACCCAAAATCAAAGACCAAGAAGAGGTGCTACAACCCAAAGCTATCCTTCAGCATGAAGACAAGGTACTATGACATGGTAAGATTATTTGATGGTGTCTTATTAAGCTAAAAAATTATCCTTTTGAAGATGTTGGATGGATGCAAGGAATATAGCTTAAGGATAGTATGGACCTTGTCAATGCTTACAATACTACATTAGAGTAAGCAAATGTACAAATTTCTTTTGAATGATCAATGTTTTTGTCTTCTAAGACTAGTTCTCTCTTTTTATTGTGCACAAATTTAAGTAGTGTGCATACTTAGAATATTGTTTGTGATGGACGACATCTCTCAAACACCAAGTAGAACTTGTCACTCTACTTGAGAGAATGAAATGGACTAAAGAGGAGACATGCTTGCCGCAGCTATGTCTCCCAAGAACCAAATGGATTAGTCATCACATCTTGGAAAGATGTCATAGGGTAAAAAGGGATCATCTACCCACTAAGAAAGATTGACCCATGACTAAGGCTTTATCTCTTCTACCTCATAGTCGATGACGAGCATGATTTCAAGAGAGAGGTAATGTTATAAAATCTAATATTGAACCAACCCAAATGATTTTATCATATTAAATTGATCATTTAATGTGGGAGAATAAACGGGAACAAGGGCTAGAATATAGACATGTGCTTAAAGATCTATCCCACCATGGGGCCAATGTAAAGGGGTCCAAATGAGAGATGGTATGTCAAAGAGCAAGGCTACCTAATGGAGCTTAAAAGACCTTAGGGTTATCTTCATTAAAGGCCTCCAAAGGTTTGTGTTAAAAAGTCCTTTGACCTTAGGTAAGCTAGGGCTGATCTTGAGGTGGGAACCCGGCCCAAGCTTGAGGTGCTTGTCGTGCTTGATGTCTAAGATGCTTGAGGTGCTTGTGTATGCTTGATGACTAAGATGAATGCAGTGCTTGTCAACCAGGGAGCTTGAGATGATTGTGGGAGCATTACCCAAGCTTGAGGTGCTTTGTCATGCTTGCTGACAGGTGCTTGAGGGTAAGGTGTTCCACAAAGTTAACAACTATCCCTACAAGGAGGGGGCGAGCCCTACCAGAGGGGTCAAGAGAGAGAACACACACACCCTCACACAAGGCAAGCTTGGTACAAAGAAATCATATAGAAGACTTGTCAAGTTCCTCCTCATGTTTCCCTCATTGTGTGCCTAAAGCCTATTAATTAGCCTCCCAAGGGTCCCAATGATAATTTACAAGATTTAATTACTTGTTTTTGAATTTATCAAGTCCTCTCTCTCAAAGGCAAAAGAGGGACACTTGTCCCAAGACTACCCTTGCTTTGTAATGCATCCTGCATGTATGTGATTGGCCAGTCTTGCAGGGATCCAATGAGCTTCAAGCTTGAGCTACAAGGGTGGGTCGACCAAAGCAAGAAGGGGGCTATCTTGGGGGGTATAATCTCCCACACACATTTACAGACACTCTCAATGTGTGAAGTGCAAAGTGCAAGAGCTCCATCTCCTTCTCCAAGCTAGTAGAGAGGTAGAGAGCCTACACCAACACTCTTGGCTATGGAATGCAAATCCAACCAAGAGCCATGCTTCAATGCTTAATCTTGCCATCTTGTCCATGTTCATTACTATGCTATCATGTACACTAGCAAGAAGAGTGATGATAAGTGAGGAAATAATTCTTTCTCCTATGAAATGTTCTTCTTTATCTTCCCTACACTCATTCCCCGCTAGCTCTCCCCACCTTTGAAGGTGTTTGAATCCTTGGGACTGAGGCTTGGGATAGTTAATTCTTTTTGCAAATTTTATGTTATATTCATGATGCATGAATATTTCCATCTTCATTGCATCACCTAGGTCACAAGGAACACAAAGATTGTATTGTATCAAGTCTCTCTCTCTTGATGGGAGAATCTATAATACAAATGCCTATTGGAGGGGGGACCGGCTCCACATAAACCAGGTCCTCAACAATTGTCATGTTCTCTAAACTCTCTATCTTGCAAAAGTATTGTTCATGCCAAGTTAACTAAATACTATGTTTATGTTGCTACTATCAATTAAGTTCACCCTCTATGCTCACAAATTAATTTCACAAAAGTGCTTTCTCTAATTTCCGCTACTCTCAAAGTTCATAAGCCATTTCCATTACAGTAATTTACGGACAAGGATGCATAAAACTAATATGTCAATAGAATGTTGGTTTGTGTTATTTATTGTGTGGGTTCATTACTTTGACACAAGATTGCATGTCCTATTTTTGTTGCTATAAAAATTTGAATATCTTCTTTTTTTTATGGATATATGGATAAAAAAGCTAGCAAGAGTTTGCTTTGTGAGAATGAGAAGTTGAATATCACATGCCCTTGTTGCAAGAAAGTAGTCTTTTGTGATATCCCATGTCCAAATAGAGCTTACTATATTTTGACAAACAATACAATGTACATGACTAGATTGATGGTGCACTCCGGTCATCACTTGCATGTATGAAAACCAAGACTTCTAAGGCTGCAATTGAAAAAATCAAGAAAATGGTTGAAACTGTTATAATGGTGGTTTGTAGCAATGGTCTAAGACGGGTATGGATGATTGTGGAAAGACAACTATTGGTTGATGCTATCATTGGAAAGTAGGATACAAACATTAGAGACACAAAGCTATCCAATATATTAGACGAAAAGATCCATTAGTACAAAATTAGAGGTTTATTTAATCTTTAGTGATTTTAATAATTGCCCCTCATGGGTTGATGTTTTTGATGATGTGCAAGTTTACTTTATTCTTTTATATTTAAAATACTAGTTGATAGCATGCTTTTGTTATTAGTGATGATGGATTTGACCACATAATGCTATTGACAAGGAAAGGCTTGTTCCCTTTCTTTCGAGGTAGCTGGGGGGACTAATCATAGATGCTACATATTTAAGATGTATACAAAAGGTTATGGCTCTAGGGTGGACTTGTTCAATCACATGCAACGTATTGAAAAGCATAATATGAATACATCATGGGTTCATTTTTGCCTCACACATGGATGGGAAATCATGTCATGCTCTGTGTATGATCCAAGGTAAATAACTTTGTACAACACTTGCACTATGAAAATTACATTTTTTAAAACATACTATGGGATCTAATGACATAACATTGTATGGCTTGAAAAATCTCATAGTCATAGCTATGTGAGACACTGAGGAAGAAGACACAAAAACCCAAATATTGTTTTGGACTTGCCTAAATGATGATGTGTAGGCAAGGATTACCACTTGTAGACTTTGTGGCCTTCATGGAAGATGAGGCAGGTGCTAATTGTGCTACTGTCAAGATAGTTTTCAAATGAGGACTTGAGAATGAGATGGAGGGGAGCGACATATATTTCCTTTTCCATTGGGAATAAACCTTGCATAAAGACGCAAAAAGTATCTAGCTCAAGAGAAAATGTAAGGACACTTAGCAATGTGTGAAGGTTGGTGAAAGTCAACAACGTCTTCACTTGCCAAGGAACAAGCATCTAAAATAAGGAGATGCTGGAGAATAAATACTACACATGAAAATATCAAACCTTTAAAGATATGGTTCAAGTGGTGGGAGATAAGAATCTCTTATTGGGGATAGCTTTCGCATAAGGTTGATAGAGGAAAGAAATTGGATTTATTTTAATCTTTTTACTTGTTAACAACCGGTTGTGTGTGCACACATCATTGAATCCATGGGAGAAAGCCCAAGTTCCAAATACAAATCTCTTAGAAAGAATTCCAAATGCATCCTTGAATGCATCCTGGTTGGTGGGAGAAGGTGGTGGAAGGTAGGAAATGAGAAACACACCTAAAAGAACACAAACGCCTCTCTATAGCTCATGTGGAATCCCGCCACCCCAATTATCTCAAAAAAACACACCAAAAATAAAAATAAAATTGCAAACACGCATCAACACGCACCCATCAACACACACCCAAGCCCACAATCACCCATAAGAGCACAACTTATTGCATCTCAACCATCACAATTGCTTCTCGATTCTCAACCACACACATAACACCCCTCTCTTTGTAGATACACACCAATTGGCTTGGGGGGCTTGCACACAGCCTACACACACCTTTGCACGAGAGAAGAGAAGAGAAGAAGGGATGGGGGAGACAACACCAGAGACAAAGAAATCAAATATTTCTTCTTTCCCAAGTGATTGGTTGTGGTGGAGTACTCATACACAAGACGGCTCACTAAGATCTCTGTCCCCTTCTTTGTCCTGCCTACAGCCTGAAAAATAGTAGGTTACCACAACTAAAATATCTTCCAAACAATGCCAAATTAGCTTACATGTGTGAGATGCAAAAACGTCCGTAACAATGTTTTCTTTAACTAAGTGTAGGCAATTTATAGAAAAAAACAAGTTTTGTAAAAAAAATATAGAATAGCACTTTTTGGTTGTCCTCATGCAAGAAAGTTGAGCCACACATCCACTTTCCTTCTTTCCCACTTGCTTTGCATATCCTAAGAAGCCTTTCATATGAAGAATCTTCTTTAAATCATCGAACCTCTACTCTGGTCCATATAGCTGCATAAGTCATACACGTCATGAATTGTTTTTTTTGCACTGGGTCTTCATACATGCTTTGACATTCGAGCACACATCTGTAAGAACCTTTGACATTGCTTTCCACACTTTCTGGCATCGACACTTTTTGGTTGCACCAGCAGCAACAAAAAGATCTATTGGTACAATGCTTATGTTAGTGATATGATGAATTCCTACATTTAGTGCACTACACAACATGCAACAAAAAGATCTCCTGATACAACGCTTGTGTTGGCGATATGATGAATGCCTACATTTAGTGCCCCAGGATACTCCTTCTTCACTTTTCTCTTTCAAGATTTTGATTTTTCCTTCCTCTCCATGATGCTTGCAAGAACCACCTTCAACAACTACCTTACTCATGATCACCAAAAAGCTCTCCAACTAGAAAGGCTCATGTAGACTACACCATACCTACCATCACTCTAGTAGCAAGACCAACTTTGATCGGATTTATTATATACTTGCATATGCGAGTACTTAGGTAGAGAATATGCCAGTACTTAGGTAGAGAATATTACTTACATATGCATATTGAGCTCTCAAAACTTAGAAACTCCCAGACTATGCCTCGTGCCAAGTGTTGCATAATGTGGTTGGCTACCCACCTTGTATCTATAGTCCCCCCTTGGACAAGCAAATGATTAGCTTCATCTCCTTTGGGGTTCTGCTTCTAGCAAGTGCATCATGAATGTGTCTGCTACCCACCTTGTATAGTCCCCCCTTGACAGTCCCCCCTTGACCAAGAAGATGATTAGCTCCATCTCCTTTGGGGTTCTCCTTCTAGCCAAGTGCATCATGCATTTGTGAGATTCCTTTGATATGTGCTATAATAATTCACACTTTTGATGTCAAGAATTTACTAAGTCTTGAGTCATTATGGCCAAAGACCAAAATCCTAAACTATGACCCGAGTATAACAGTCACTTTTGTAACGTTTTGGAAAAAGTTGATTTACAAGAAACCTAAGATGAGTGTATGGCATTGTGTCTATGTATATGTGAGCTTGAGTCTTTTCTTTTCCCCCTCGTCTGTTGTTGCATTTCAATTTCAATAGCTTCTACATGCTTCCAAGTGAAGGCCCTTCAAGTGGATATACTCTCTTGTGATATTTCATAAGTTTATTGATGAGTGTGTACAAGTTGTTTGATGCTATATATTGAGATTTAGGTGTCAAATTGATGACAAACCATCAGTTGTGTATAATAGCTCTCTTCATTCCTAAGTTGTAGGGTATCATAAATGATGATTTTGACCTATCAAAATTAGAATTTAATTCAAGTATGTTTTTTGTATCCGCTCATTGTTTCGAGGATTTGAGACCTCAGGATTGGTTGTCCTAGTTTTTGTAGTCATTCCTACAAGTTTGGTTGCATTTGGCCATTGAAATGGTAGATATTAACTAGAAGTCCTTTAGTGATTGGGGATCACAAATGAGAGTATTGTTTTCCAAGGATTTGACACATCCTTGGAGTCTTCTGTAAGGTTTCCAATTTTTGAAACCTTAAAGATGATATAAACCTTAATCAAACTAATATGATTATTGCAAAAATCATGACTTTACTATGGTTAGAAATTTTCAGAACTGAATTCCGATAAAAACTGACATAGCTATGGCCACTAGAAGTTTACACTATTGATTAAATTAATTAAGCAAATTGTAAGGTTTTGGTAATCATTACTGTAAAAGAAATTTATCATAAAATCCCTAGATATTTGCAAATATTTTCAAAATTAATCATGAAAAGGGTCAGATAATAGCAGAAAATCAAATTGGTACATCTGGGGGCTGTGTGGAGCATTCACGCACCTGCCCAAGCCAATTTTAGCAGCAGGTGGTGCTAGGAGAAGGCTGGGGGTTGCTTGAGCTGCAAGCAATTGCCATTTTTAGGCTATGAGAGCTTATGAGTGCCAGAAACCTATAAATAGGACCCCCTCTTCACAAAAAAAACACAGACTCGGAGTCCTGGATATTTCTCTCTCATGTAAGGAGAAAACTGTACACAAAAATCACTAGAGAGCAAACCTCTAGTTGATTATCCATGATAATTAGCATAATCCCTTTTTAATTAGCAAAATTATGCTAATTTACCTATGTTTTCTTAATTAATTCTATTAATTAAGAAGACTAAACTTATTTACACTCTAAATTACTCTCTTTATTATTAATACTATGTTGATTACTTAGATTAAGATTAGGGATATTAATCTAATTAATTATTAGCCTATATTAGGGTTGAAATTAATTTGGTCATAAATTAAGGATAATTATTGTAATTAAACTTAGATTAGCATAAGATAATTATCAAAGCTGCATTAAACTATCAAGATGCTAGAAAAATTATCTCTTAATTTTTTGATTAATGTTTGTAATTAATTAAGCAATAATTAGCTATTTTTTTATCAAAAAATTGATGGGAAACCTACTTTATTAGCTCAAAAATTCTTATGTTAACTATCACAATTAGAAAACAATGTTAGGACCACATAAAAAATTTCTCATTAACAAAAAAACAATCTAGGTAATTAAATAGGCCAAAATTATCTATTTTTGAGCATAAATTAAAGAGGAAAATTAGTTAAATTACTTAGATAATTACAGAGTAATTATTTGAGATAGGAATCATGGTTAGAAAACCGGGATAATTAGGGCGGGCATACACAAAAAATTAGTTTCTCATTAAATGGACCAAAATCGTTTGTTTTTTAGCCTAAATTAAAAGGGGAAAATTAGTTAAATTACTTAGATAAACATACAGTAATTATTAGAGATAGAAATTAATGTTAGAAACCTGTGATAATTAGTGCATGCACAAGAAATTAGTGTATATAATTAATTAGATCAAATTTTTTTGTTTTTGAGAAAAAATTAAAGAGGAAAACTAGTAAATCATGTTAGATATTTACATGCTATTTATCAGAGTTAGATTACATGATAAAAAAGGCATGATAATTATCTTAAGGTTAGAAAGTTAATATAGGTCTTTATCTCAGTCAAATTAGTAGATTACATGCTATCTGTCACAATTAGATTACATGATAAAAAAGTCGTGATAACTATCTTCAGGTAAGAAAATTAGTATAGATATTTATCTAAGTCCAATTATACTAAACCTAGCTAAAACTTAAAGAGTAAAATTAGTAAATCATGTTAGATGATTACATGCTATTTATTAGAGTTAAATTATATGATAAAAAAATTGTGATAATTATCTTAAGGCTAGAAAATAAATATAAATATTTTTCTTATTCAAATTATACTAATTCCACCTGAAAATAAAAGTAAAAAATTAGTAAATCATGTTAAAAAACTACATGCTATTTATGAGAGTAGGATTACCTAATAAAAAAGTTATGATAATTATCTTAAGATTAGAAAATTAATATAGCTAAGTCAAACTCAACTAATTCTAGCTAAAAATTTAAGATGGAAATTAGATAATTAAGTTGAAAAACTAAAAGATAATTACGAGAGGTCACAAATATCATTGTCTACTTGTGATAATTATATCATAATTAATTAGTCAGTTTATAAAATTATAATTGACCAAAAGTCCTATTTTTAATAAAAGATCAATTAAAATAAATAGACTTTATGATCAAAAGTTTCTAGGAAAATTACCATAACTGTAAACGATTGATATAAAATTAAAGAAATGAAAAATTTAAGATACAATAAATAAATTAAATATTAAGCTCAAAATAAGTAGATTCCAAGCTTAAAATTCGATGGAAAAATTAGGAAAAAGATATAGAAAATTATAAAAAAATTAGGAGAGCTTAGAAAACCTTAGGGAAACTTTGGAAAAAGTTATCATATTTATATAGAAAAATAAAAAATTACTAAGTCAAGAATTACCAATTAAGACTAGAAATTTAACATTGATTGGGTTACGATTGAATACAAAGGTTAAGTTTAGCTTTCGGACAATTTACCTAATAATTAGACGTCCTTTTTTATAAGGATAAGATATTATGGCACTGAAAAAAGACCCGAGAAAATCCTACATCTGATGATGAGGGCGGAGCTCCAAAAAGAACTAGAATGTTGCACAACAATGAAGCCTGGGCCTAGTAGTAGGCGTACTGATGAGAGTGTACAGGCCCCGCTACTACAATAAATTCCAGTGAAACAGCAAATGGCTAACCAATGTCAGGTGGGTTTCCACTTATTTAGTTAAGTCTTTAAATAAGTTTAAGTTCTTTTATAAGTTTTCATTGCATACGAAAGGAGGAAATAAGTACCAGAAAAAGAATAATTGGCCAAAAATGGAAGGAAACTTCCAAGAAACCAACAAGCATTGTTTGTAATTAAGAAAGAATTGTTTGGGCTAAGACTGGTTGACCTAGGAAAGAATGTTTGATCATCCTTAAGACAGCTTGTCTCAAGACACCTCCATTCCTTGGTATGTTTTGATGAATAATGATGGCTTTCCAGTCACAGATAAGTCGGTTACCCCCATGAACGATGAGTTTCTACTTCATTTCATGTCTTGATGTTTCTACATAAGTTAGGATACCATTTTTATCCTAGGGAAGCCGCCCGGTTGTATGGGCAATTGGTTTGGTGTAGGGGCACCCCGAACCTTGGGTGGGGGTTTATCCACCCCGGATTGTGAATAAAGAATGGGTGTCATTTTTCACCCTTAGATGGTCTTGAGACCAGAAGTGTACTGTTCATAGTCAATGTTTTTGATTGCCAGTATCTTGTCTTAAATTTAAAAATGTATGTTTGCTAAAAGAATGCTTTGCAATACTGTCTTTAATAGTTGATTGAAGGAATCACTGTGACGGAAAGTTAAAAGAAACCATTATTTTCAATGTTAAAACAATGTGATAGTAAAGAGAAAAACAAAAGAATCATGTGTGAGTGCAGGGTGGTAAGTAGGGATTGACTAAGGTTCGATCATGGATGGGGGGACCTGATAAGTCAGGTAACTATCCATTCCTGTGTTTCACAAAAAAAAAAAAATTAGTAAACTTCTCCAAATGGAAGAGGAGTTTACCAACAGTTGTGTTTTCACATCTGTTAGGGGAAAAAAAACGTTGGTTGAGGATACCATAGCCAAATTTGTAGAAGTTATAGGGCCGAAATAGTTTAAAACTTTTAATATGTTGTTTCGTTTCCGCTGCAAGACAAAACTAGGTCTTCTTCTAGGGATATAAACCCAAGCCATTATCAATGGTAAAGGTATATTCCCTGGATTTTTCTTATTTAGAGACTCTGATTTTTTTATTAGGCCTAGAGACCTGTCAATGATCCCTTCCCGCTTTTTTGGTGTCGACGGGTTGGGGACCTCACAAGTGGTATTAGAGCTTGTGTTAATCAAAGTCTTGGACCTAGGGAAAAGTTTAAGGTGATAGGTTGAAATGAGTGATCTTTGACAAATTCATTTAAAGAGGTATTTAAATAAAAAGAGGGAGAGAAGGAAAGAGAGAAAATTATCCCCATTTTTGTAGGAAGATTTCCATCAGGCTTACCGCAAATTCATGGATTTCAACATTAGGTGTATGAGCGCTTGCCTATCCCGACACTATTCAATGGGAAAAAGCGTGATGAAATGGCTAGACAAGAGATTTTCTCCTCCCACTTGGAGGATCAAGTGGTTAGGATCGGGTGGAATTTTCTTCATTGATGCGAGAGAGTTAAAAGGTTTAGAACTAAATATGAAGAGACTCAAATGGGCTGAAGACCTTCAAGTGATTGAAGTATACTTTTTCATTGGGACGGAGAATCCAAAGGAAACCCGTGTAATCGATGATGTCTAAGTATCACAAAATCAATGGGTGTTTGATTAGATGTCTAAAGTAATCTACCCAGGTAGAATTAGACCCATAGGTGTAGGCCCTAATTTTAGTGGACCAAAAGATGTTGTATATTTTGATCCTATATCTGATCCACCCAAAGTCCATAAAATTTTAGTATAGGATTGTCGTCACCTTTGTACATAGTAGGATCTTCATGAATTGTATTAAGTCTTGTACATACTATGGTTCTCATGGGTATGCTATAAGCATTTTTGTTATGGTTTGGCAATTGTCTTCATCCTCTGTGCAAAAATTTTGAGTATGAGATAAGTTAAAAGCATAAGTAAGAAAGATTTTCATCCACCAGTACTAAATTCCACTAATTCAATCCCAGGGTAATACTCACGTAAACAACCTTTACATTGATACTCAAGAGAAAAAATCACTACTAAAGCAAGTCCAACTCCCTACTTTCAAAGAACAAGATGCCGACGCGTGGATAGATGCTATGGAGGACTATTTTAAAGCTGTAGGAACTGCTCAGGAAAACCAAGCAATGTTGGTGGGTATGTTCCGTCTCAGTGGAGATGCCAAACTTTGGTGGAAGCAACACTGCAGAGATAATCCCACGTGTAGTCCATCTTGAGAGAACATGAAGCAGGCAATCAAAGAACGCTATCTCCCTCCTGCACATCAGGCTATCAAGATGAACAAATTCTTTGGTCTATGCCAGCTAGGACTCTCTTTGGAGTACTACACAAAATTTGTGTCCTTACGACAATGGAACAACAGATTGCCCGCTTTTGTCAAGTCCTCAATAAACCCTTGAGTACACATCTTGAATCCATGAGGCCTACATCAATTCAGGATGCACTTCTCAAGGCCAAGCCTCTTGCACCTGAAGGAACCAACTCTACAAGATAATGGGTTTAATAACTTTAGGGGAAGAGCCAGGAAAACTTTCAACCAAGGATATCAACAACGTGGAGTAGCTACAATAGAAAACTTGGAGCAGACCTTCCCAAATGTTAGATGTTATGGATGCAATCGAATGGGGCACTCTAGAAATAATTGTCCAGAAGAGCAAAACCCTCAAACTACTGCTACAGCCATTTCCCAAAATCAAAGAGACAATCTAAGAGGAGGTAGAAATGGAGGACGAGATAGAGGAAGAGCAAGAGGATCCAGAGCTTATGCAATCATGGGAGAGCCGACGTTATGGAATGAGGATGATGAAAGAGCCACTCGTTTGGCCACAATTAGCAATCTTGGAGCTCAACAACAATAGGAAGTTTTGTAAACCACAATAAATTGATAATGTAAAACTTGAGTTACTTATATATTATAACGGTATATATTATTTTCTCTTCCAAAATTACTAAAGTTAAGTTAGCATTCAATCAAGAAATTAAGGGTAGATCTAGCAAATGAGAAAGAGGTTTTGAAAGGAAGGTAGGATTCGACTCTTAGAAATGAGATAGTTATCCAAAAACCAACTCACATTCCTTGTGCACAAGATAGCCTTCCTTGAAAAGTGATCTAGATATTGAAGTATTAATGCACGAGGCTAATAGGAAGCCAAAAAAAATAACTCTTGGTATGATACTTTCTTAAAACCCTTTACATATTTTTGGTTAACCAGGTTGGAGCATAGAGGGGGTACCTCTGGTGCAATAGTGGAAGCTTGTGCCAAATACAGATTGCTCAAGATGTCAAGCATACTCTGAGCGCATTCAGATTGGCAAAGCTGGAATACATGATACTTGTCGAATGCTGATTGCTTTGAATGGTCACTTAGACCGAGCTCGTTCATGTTAACAAGGTGGATATATGGATCTTTTATAGAATGGATTTAACCTGGTTTTTGAGATGAGGGAAATGGTTTGTCAAGGTTTTTAAGATGGGCTCAACACTGAGAGTTTCTTGCGGAAAATTGAGTAGCAAGTAATTAGTAAGGAATTGTAGAAACTCCAACCAAATTGTATCCTTGAAACTAGAAAGAACTCTTGGAGTAATTAGTAACACTTGGTAAAATGGAAAGATTATCCCACCAAAGATGCCACTTGGGAAGATGAAACCTCACTTCTCAAAGACTTTCCCAAGTTCGGTTGAGATGAGGACATAAAAGTGTCCTTTCATGGTTTTGAAAAAAACCTCCAAAACCATAGTAGATCCACTCACTTTGTAAAATCCTTTCATGAGGTTATAGTTCAAGGCCTACTACACATGGAAAAAATAAGAAACTTGTAAAATTTCTCATCTTTTGGTCACACCAAGCCTCCAAAGTTGATGGACCAGTACATTTTCATCAAAACAGCCATTTCTTACGCTTTGTTGCATAAAAATAAGATTAGGGATTTTTGTAGGACTTGAGATAAATTCCCTAGTTAACTTCAATGGGTTGGTGATCAGAACATATGATTTCCTCTCACTCACTATTTTTTGTTTTGCCAAAAGAAATAGGTACAAAAAAGTTGAATTTTTACCATTCTGCAAACCTATCATCAAAGTTTCTATAGCCACGCTCAATACAAATAATATATGCATGTTTTCTTAGTTCCGTATTGTCCTTTAGGTTCATAAGGAGCCATGGAGCATATCAAAAGAATAATAAATCTCTTACCAAGGGGAATCTTGGGGACAAAAATGAAGTGCTAAATACAGCAAACATGAAAAAACTGGGTTCAACATTATGAATTGTAGAATCCCATAGAAACTATTCAATATCTAGCCAAATTTGATCCTTATGACTAGATATGGTTACTACCTACAAAATGCATGTAGTTGTCACAAGAAACTAACAATATTGAAAAAGCTATACTTGATATACTAGAATGTTTCGTTTTCTTCTATAATTGAAAAAATCAACCATCGTTGTCTACTATGCAAAATAGGGTATTAGGTGCCCCAAAACTCAAGGAATATTAGCTTTATGCTACAATATGCGACATAGAAAATCAAAACTGCATTTGAATATCATGAAAGCCACCAAAAAAATCATAGAAGATCTAAAATTGGCTAAAAAACAAGATTTGATAATTTTTGTAATTTGGTCATAACTTACAACTTTAACATTTATTTCTCCCTAGAAGCATCAGGACATGTTGAGGACTACTAAAGATAGTTCTCTAGCATTATAGACCTCACAAACATGAATTCTAGAGTGGTATAGTTGCAAAAAGTTGAAAAAAGCCAAAAACAGGACCCGTTTTTTCACACAATTTAGGTTGTGAAATGTTGTGCAAGGACAAGGTTAAAGATGGAATTGATATTCCAAAAAAATGTCGAGTTTTTTTCAGCTCATGAGACAACTTTCTAGACATATAGCACCTCAAAATCCATTTTGAAACTCTTGACATAATTCAAGGAAAATGGTCACTTAATAGGACATAAAAGTGTCCCAGGACATAAAAGTGTCCTATTACCAACCTAGTGTTAAGTTGGGATGATTGTAAGGTTTCCAGTTTTTGAAACCTTAAAGATGGTATAAAGCTTAATCAAACTGATATGATTATTAAAAAAGAAATTTAGAATTGTTCGACCGTGGCAAATATTGATATTTTTGGAACCGTAATCATCACTTTACTATGGTTAGAAATTTTCAAAACTAAATTTTGATAAAAATTGACATAGTTATGGCTACTAGAAGTTTACATTGTTGATTAAATTAATTAAACAAATTGTAAAGTTTTGGTAATCATTACTATAAAAGACTTTTATCATAAAATCCCTAGATATTTACAGATATTTTCAAAATTAATCATGAAAAGGGTCAGATAATAGCAAAAAATCAACTTGGTACATCTGGGGGTTGTGTGGAGCAATCATGAACCTACCGAAGCCAGTTTTAGTAGCACTGGCGCTAGGGGAAGGCTGGGGGTTGCTTGAGCTACAAGCAACTGCCATTTTCAGCTTATGAGAGCTTATGAGTGCCAAAAACCTATAAATAGGACCCCCTCTTCACAAAAAAACACAGATTCGGAGTCCTGGACATTTCTTTCTCACATAGGAAGAAAAATCTACACAAAAAACACTAGAGAGCAGACCTCTAGTTGATTATCCACGGTAATTAGCATAATCTCTTTTTAATTAAAAAAATTATGCTAATTTATTTATATTTTCTTAATTAATCCTATTAATTGATAAGATTAAACTTATTTACATTCTAAAATACTCTCTTAATTATTAATACTCTATAAATTACTTAGATTAGGATTAGGGATATTAATCTAGTTAATTATTAAGCCATATTAGGATTGAAATTAATCTTTTTGGTCATAAATTAAGGATAATTGTTGTAATTAAAATTAGTTTGCATAAGATAATCATCAAAGCTACATTAGACTCTGAAGATGCTAGGAAAACTATCTCTTTATTTTTTGATTAATTTATGTACTTAATTAAGCAAGAATTAGCTATTTTTAATCAAAAAATTGACAGGAAACCTATTTAATTAGCTTATAAATTCTTACATTAATTATCAAATTTAAGAAATAATGTTAAGGACACATGGTAAATTTCTTATTAACAAAAAATTAATCTAGGTAATTAAATAGGCCAAATTTGTCTATTTTTTACATAAATTAAAGGGGAAAATTAGTTAAATTACGTAGATAATTACACAGTAATTATTTGATATAAAAATCATGGTTAGGAAACCGGGATAATTAGGCATACACAAGAAACTAGTTTACCTAATTAAATAGATCAAAATTGTCTATTTTTTAGAATAAATTAAAGAGGAAAATTAGTTTAATTACTTAAATATATATATAGTAGTTATCAGAGATAGAAATCAATGCTACAAAGCTAGGATAATAAGGGCATGCATAAGAAATTAGTTTATATAATTAGCTAGACCATAATTATCTATTCTTGAGAAAAAATTAAAGGGAAAATTTAGTAAATTATATTAGATAATTACATGCTATTTATCAGAGTTAGACTACATAATAAAAAAGACATGATAATTATTATAAGGTTAGAAAATTAATTTAGATTTTCATCTCAGTCAAATTATACTAATGTTAGATGATTACATGCTATTATCAGAGTTAGATTACATGATAAGAAAGCCTTGATAATTATCTTAAGGTAAGAAAATTAATATAGATACTAATATAAGTCAAATTATACTAATTCTAGCTGACAATTAATGGGGGGAATTAGTAAATCATGTTAGATGATTGCATGCTATTTATCAGAGTTAGATTATATGATAAAAAGGTCATGATAATTATATTAAGGTGAAAAAAATAATATAAATATTTATCTCAATCAAAGTATACTAGTTCTAGTTAAAAATTAAAGAGGAAAATTAGTAAATCTTGTTAGAAAATTACATTCTACTTATGAGAGTAAAATTATCTAATAAAAAAGTTGTGATAATTATCTTAAGATCAGAAAATTAATATAGCTATTTATCTAAGTCAAACTAGACTAATTCTAGCTAAAAATTAAAGATGGAAATTAGATAATTAAGTTGAAAAACTAAAAGATAATTATGACAAGTCACAAATATCATTATCTACTTGTGATAGTTATATCATAATTAATTAGTCAATTTAGAAAATTATAATTGACCAAAAGTCTTATTTTTAGTAAAAGATCAATAAAATAAATAGACTTTGCGGTCAAAAGTTTCTAGAAAAATTACAGTAAGTGTAAACCATTGATATTAAGTTGAAGAAATGAAATATTTAAGAGAAAGTAAATAGGTTAAATATTAAGCTCAAAAGAAGTAGATTTGAAGCTTAAAGTTTGATGGAGAACTTAGGAGAGCTTAAAAACCCTTAGGGAAACTTTGGAAAAAGTTATCATAGCTATATAGTCAAATAAGAAATTACTAGGTCAAGAATTTACCAATTAAGACTACAAATTTAACCTTGATTGGGTTACGATTGAATATAAAGGTTATGTCTAGCTTTCGGACAATTTATCTAATGATTAGACATCCTTTTTTATAAGGATAAGAAGTTATGGCACCTAAAAGGACCCGAGAAAATCCTACATCAGATGATAAGGGGGGAGCTCTAGTTCTTAGACCTACTGATGAGAGTGTACAAGCCTCGGTACTACAACAAATGCCAGTGGAGCAGCAGATGGCTGACCAGTCTTAGGTGGATTTCCACTTATTTAGCTAAGTCTTTAGATAAGTTTAAATTCTTTTATAAGTTATCATTGTATACGAAAGGAGAAAATAAGTACCAGAAAAGGAATAAAAGATCGAAAACGAAAGGAAACTTCCAAGAAACCAATGAGCATTATTTATAATTAAGAAAGAATTGTTTGGGCTAAGACTGGTTGACCTAGGAAAGAATGTTTGATCATCCTTAAGACAGCTTGTCTCAAGACACCTCCGACTCCTTGGTATGTTTTGATGAATAATGATGGCTTTCTAGCCACGGATAAGTCGGTTACCTACATGAACGATGAGTTTCTACTCCGTGTCATGTCTTGATGTTTCTACATAAATTAGGATACCGTTTTTATTCTAGGGGAGCCACCCGATTGTATGGGCAACTGGTTTGGTGTATGGGCACCCCAAACCTTGGGTGGGGGTTTATCCACCCCGAATTGTGAATAAAGAATGGGTGCCATTTTTTCACCCTTAGGTGGTCTTGAGACAAGAAGAGTACTGGTCATGGTTATTATGGTCAATGTTTTTTATTGACAGTACCCTATCTTAAGTTTAAAGATATCTGTTTGCTAAAAGAATGCTTTTCAATACTGTCTTTAATAATTGATTGAAGGAATCACTATGACAGAAAGTTAAAAGAAACCATTATTTTAAATGGGTCAAAACAATGTGATAGTAAAGAGAAAAACAAAAGAATCATGTTTGAGTGTGGGGTGGTAAGTGGGGATTGACTAAGGTTGTCAATCATGGACGGGGGGACTTGATTAGTTAGGTAAGTATTCATTCCCGAGCACAAAAACAAAAAAGTATTTAGTTAACTTATCCAGTTGGAAGAGGAGTTCACCATTGGCTGTGCCCTCACATCTGTTAGGGGGGCAAAAGTGTTGGTTGAGGATACCTTAGCCAAATCTTTGGAAGTTATAGGGACAAAATAGCTTTTAGACTTTTAATATGTTGTCCCGTTATCACTGCGAGACATGACCAGGTCTTCTACTAGGGCTATAAACCCAAGCCATTGTCAATGTAAAGGTATATTCCCTGGATTTTCTTGTTTAGAGACTCTGATTTTTTTATTAGGCCTAGAGACTTGTCAAGGATCCCTTCCCGCTTTTTTGGTGTCGGCGGGTTGGGGACCTCACACCTTCCTGTGACCTAGTTGAGTCAAATACATCCCTCACATTGACAATTACAGTGAGGTTCTTGCTAATTCTACATTAAGTTTAGAAAGATTTGTTTGTTCATTCAACATTGCATTCTCTAAGTCTAGATTTAAACATGAAATTATAGACCAAATCTAAACCTTTATGCAAAAACAAGGGAGATGGTTACAGATTGTGCTAGTCAAATGCGGCAGTATATTTCGAGATGTCCTAAGAAAGAAAATCCATCAAAGCAATGAATGGCTTATTTATTCTTAAAAGGTCTTGTAAACAAAACTTTGTATGCTACCTTGTACAACATGAAACGTATGCACTTTAGAATCTTGCATTCTAGATATAGTTGACCTACGAGCTGACTGCAAAACCCATGGTGAAGAAAAGGATAGAAACCTTCCAAGGAAAATTGACATATGGGTTCCACAATGAGACAAAAAGATACAATTTTTACCATTTAGTCAAATGCCTCAAGGATCTTCCATGAAAGCCATAGCTAAAAAGATGAAACCACATGTAGACATGAATTCCACGAAGAATGTTGTTATGCACTATCACCAATGACAAAAGATTCAATAGATTTGGGCTCTAAAGTCTCATATGGTAGCAACGAAAATGGAAATGAATCTTCTAGTTAGGGATATAAAAAATGGGCATAATGCTATCGAAAGAGAACAACAAACTGTCATAATGAAGCTACTTCAAACACAAGGGTTCTACCAGGGACACACACATATTTGGCTACCCAAGGTTAGCCACCAACAATCTACTCAAAAAATACAAATAACTCCAACTAAAAAGTCAAGCACGTTCATACATAAGTATAGTTGGAGAGTCAATTTGAAGGAGATATCATCAAAGTCAATCAAGTACTATCCCAACAAACTTGAGTAGGAGAAACTAGTGTGACAATCAAAAGCGTATGAGAAAAAGATTTCAAATTGGTCTCTCATCTTCCTTCTTTTGAAAACATGTTTGTTGATATCAACAAGCTCAAGAATTTCAATTCAAGTTGCTCGGATGTAAAAAACATCCTTTGGGAAGTTAGAGCTGGGTAGCCAAGCCAATAAATGAGCAAGGCATTAGTTCAAAATCTTCACATAACATTTTTTGTGGTCTAAAAGTCTCAGTTCTTCTAAATATTTCTCAAGATGACGGAGTTGAGCATGTCTCAATTGTGTTGCTCATGCTAGTATAGGTTAGCATAAGAGTCAAAGTCTATGCATTTTGAGTCCTGAGGAGTGAAGGGGAAGAGTTAAAAAGACACTCAACACATTTAGCACAATGAGATATGAGTAGAGAAGCTTTAACATCAAAAAGCATTCTTAGAAAAGACATGAGCTTTTTTTTTTGAGAAAAAGATCCTTCTATTAGTTATTGAAACTGCCCATAGGGCTACAACCACCTCTTCAAGAGAGGGCTACAATAACCATGGTGGGGAGACTCTCCTAATGAAAAAACGAGCATATGTACAATGGGGCTAGATTAAGAAATGGGGGGAGGGAAAAGCCACACAGGTGGTCGGTAGTGCCATTGGAGTACACCCTGGACCATGGTGTAGAAAGGCCCAGGACGCCAGAGTCTAAGGAAAGCCTCTCTACTCTCCTGCATGCGGTGGGATCTGCTCTGTAGTCTCTTGAGCTGTCCTCTGAGAGTGTGGATCAACTCTAGCCAAAAATCGCGAACAGTCTCTGCTGGTGGCATAGGGCGAGCCTCAAAGATGCAGAAGCAACAGGCCACTCCAAAGGGTCCCTCCAAAGCCACTCACCATGATCCCAATGTACTCGTGCCAGTGGACAGCACTCCCAAGCCCACGCCTCCAGTGTCAAGTCTCAAGAGCTGCTGGGTCAGGATCGATGACACAAGTCCTCCCACAGATGCCCACCACTTGGATCCTCTAAAAACAACACTCTGCCACCTGCAGGGCCTCTATTGCAACTGCTGTAAGCGTCCCTCACCCTGTAGCTCTAAGAAAAGGGATGAAATAGTCTCTGAGCAGGCCCTGACTGAGATGAGAACCTCCAATCATGTGAAGGCTCCCATCCACCTGGGTGCTACTGGCTCGAGAGGCGTGAGCCACTCAGCTGGAACTGCCTCTGAGATGTCCTGGAACATGCTTTGCACCCCTCTCATGCCCTGTAGAGCTGGAAACCTTGTATCTCCTCTGACAAGCCTGAAAACTCTAACCAGTCACCTAAAGAGCGCATTGGACCCGCTGCCATGGGACCCCAGGAAACATGAGGCCGACTACCAACCAAGTGGCCTCTCTGAGTACTAACCATGGGGTTCCGAACAAGGGGCTGCCGTAGGCGCTCCAATATGCAAGTAGGTTGTCTCTGCAAACTCACAGCAAAGCGGTCCTCCAATCTCCTTCTCAAACCAACTCTGTGCATCTCTGTGAAGATCCATCTGGTCGAAGGTCGCTAGGGGCCTCCAGTCTGAGGCACCCTAGCATGAAGCCGCTGTAGCAAGAACTCCTTCCAAGGCTCCTCACCTGGAAGACGTCCTCTGACTATGAACATCACAAGAAGGACTCTGCTCTGCTGTGCTGGGTCAATGATCCCAAACCCTCCCTGTCAACAAGGAAGAGTGATGACCTGCGAAGCCACTTTGGCTTGGGCTATCTGAGTGTCACATTCTGACCAAAGGAAGTTTTTGATCAGCCTCTCTACCTGGCTGATAAAAGAACTCGAGAAGATCCAGCTAGAAGTGATGTACCACATAGTCTCCAACAACACCTAGTTGGCCACTACTACTCTGCTAGTCAAAGAAAGTCGTGCTCAGCTCCAATGTAGCAACTTCCTCCTAATAGACAGGAGGAGGGGAGAAATCTGCTGCTTGGGAGACAAGTCCAAACCAGCCTGATAGCCCAAGTACCGAACTGCAGTCCCTGGGGGAATCCACCTAAAACCCTCTCCTGGCATCCAATCGGGCGCAGGAGCACTACCAACTGAGAAAGCCATTGTCTTTCTCTAGTTGATCAGTGCGCCCGATGCACACCACAAGGTCTCCAGAGCCTACTCACACTTGTGAAGGTTGGCCTCCTAGTCATCAAAGTACAAGGCTGAGTCGTCGGCAAACTCAGGGTCCAATAGCTCATCTCCCCGAATAGGGAGTGCTAAGCCCCATAGACCAATCTGCTGCGACACCAAAAACCTGCTCATCACCTCCGCATAGAACAAAAGAGTAAGGGGGCAAGAGGACAGCTATGTCTGACCAAATGTGTGAGCATGAAGTGATCACCTCTGCCTCCTGCCAAAAGTACCTGACTGTGATCCTGTCTGTACAAAGATGACACCCCTCTGATCCAAGCATCTGAGAAGCCCATTCTGCATAGAGTGCCCTATAGAAAGTCCCAATCAACTCTGTCGAATGCCTTCTTAAAATCGAGAATAAGAATCACTAGGTCCTCACCACGGAGCCTTGCTAGGATAGAAGCCTCCCAAAAAGTAAAGATGTTGTCAAGGATACTGCGTTCCTCGACAAAACCTGTCTGAGTCCCATGTATAAGGCTCTCTAGAAGTGGCTAAATCCTCAAACTTAGAGACTTGGCAAGAATTTTGTAGGCTAAGTTGAGGATGGTGATGGGGCGCCATTGTCAAATCTCATCCATGGAGCCACACTCCTTGGGAATGAGGTAGATCAAGCCCTCACTCATGCTGTCAGGCATCACTCCTGTGTGCAAAATGTATTGAAAAGCACTACAGAGATCTGGGCCAAGCGGGTCCCAATATTCCAAGAAAAAACTAGGAGTCAACCCATCCTCACCTAGACAGCTACCACGGGGGAGGGGCCTAAGAGCCGTGTGAAGCTCCTCAAGCTGAAGTGGCAGCTCAAGCCTCTGACGCATCGCCTCAGTCACAAGGTAAGGCATCTGTGCCCAAACCTGCTCCCTGCATGCATCCTAACGCTTTGACTGAGGCTCTGCAGACAGTAACTCACGGTAAAAGTCAGTAGCAACTACATGCATATCCTTGGGCTCAGAAGCAATTGACCCGTCAAGCCTCCGCAACTGACTGACCTTGGCATGCAAATGCCGAGGTCCCACTACCTCAAAGAAAGCACCAGTCACTCTGTTGCCCACCTGTGTCCACTGAGATGCCTGTCGGCGTAAAGCAAACTCATGTCGCCGCTCGCTCCCCTGTGCTAACAAGCTCCTGACGAGCCTGCTATAGCTTCTCCTCCAACCAAGGACTGTCTGGATGCTGCTCTTGCATCCTCTGCAACAAAGCAATGCCACGTCTAAGACGCTTCTCCTCCTCTCTCGCTGCAGCCTGGCGAGCCAAAGACTCCTGGAGAAAGAACCAACTAATCTGAGCTAGTCCTGAGGCCACTCTGTCAGCAAGAGAATCTTGCATGTCCAAACTCTCTATCCAGAGAGGCTCTACTTGCTCTCTGAGTGCAGAATCCAGAAGGACCCTCTCTGGGATGCGAAGCATCGTGCTCCCTCTTCTCTACCTGTCTGCCACTGTGAGGATCACTGGTGCGGGTCCGAGAAGGAAGTCCCTGCCAGAATGCCAACTATCCCTCCCAAGTCACTAAAATGGTCACTAGTATAGAAGTTATCTATCCACGATAGATTCACTCCTCCCACTCTGCCGTCCGAACGAGAGAAGGCAAGGCTGTCTGGGGGCCTCACAAAACTAGAGTGCTGCCAAACATCCGAGACCCTCAGAGTCATAAAAAAGCTGCCAGTTCAACTCCATGCACAGTAGCATGGCTACCACCAGCTACCACCAATCCTGTCAGAAGGGTCCTCCAACATGTTGAACCCCCCCCCTAGGCACCAGTGTTCTGCCTGCACAGACTCAACTATCTATGACCAAAACTCTACTCGAGCATTCGCCACATTGGGTGCATAGATGTTCAAGAATCCCACAAGGAAACCTTGAACCTGCATAGTAATCCACTGAGCCCTGCCTGGCACAATAATCCCTCTTCCCACAATGGCCTACTGCAAAGAGTCCGCAATAGTCATACATACCCCACCCTAGATGCCTCCGGGTCCAAAAGCAACTGACCAAAAAGTATCATATCGTCCACGCAAGAGCTGGCCACAATGTCTAATGCAGATCTCACACAGATGGTGCTTCTGAAGCATAAGGAGATCAATCTCTCCTACCACAAGGCATCGCTAAATCTCCTGACGCAATCGGCCCCGCTGACGTTGAAACTGGGGCCCACCAAGTCCCTACATGCTCCATGAGACGATCCTCATGGGGAGCAAGAGAGAACAGATGCTGCCACAATAGATAAATGGTTATCTTCGAGGCTGGCTTGGATGGGGAGTAATCTACATCCGAGCATCCTCTAGATAGGTGTGACTGCAATGAGTGCCTGGCCCAAGCCCAAGCAAAGCGAGCCGTACGTAAATCAACCTACTCTGTCTAGCAGTCCTCATGAATGTGTACATAGCATGGAAAGCACTGTGTATTGGCAAAGAAGTAAACCACAATGTGTCTACATCCTGCTATATCTAGAGGTGTCATTGCAAATTTTGGCCAATGGCCACAAAGTCTGAAGCATGTTTGTAACTCGTAGCTCTCGCATGTGGTTAGAGAACTCTAGGACCTATGTGTGCAACCATCCCAACACTGAGTCGAGAGTCCACTCAGTCTGGTCCCTGCCGCAAAGGGGAAAGGAGAAGCCAACTGCTGAGTCCAAGGCCTCTGTCCCCCTAGCTACAAGGAACAGAACATGGACCCTGAGGCAGGCTGCCTCATGGTCTGCTGAGGGGTTTCCAAGAAAATGAGTAAAGTCGTAGTCGAAGAAGTCCCATCGATGCCAGATGTTGATGCTCATCAGACCACAAGGGAAAGCTGCAAGGGGAGACGTGTGTACGTGTAGAGGGGGTCGCAAGAAAGGATGTCACTCTCTCCCCAAGCGACTCGTGGCAAAGGCGCTGCCAAGAGATCTCCTAGTAGTCGGAGAATGCCCTACCCCTGGGTCAACTGTGGAACTGGAGCTGGAAGGGGGGGAGTAGGAGCAGGGAGAAGAGGTGGAGAAGAGGGGCAGGGGCGAGCGGCAGAGGTAGAGGGGTCGAGGGAAGAGGCGGCGAGAGCAGGAGGCGGGGGGAGGATGATGATGAGGGGGGGAACTCTGGGGGGGAGGGACTCTCGAGGGTGAAGTTGGGGTGGGGATTGGAGTAGGGACCTCATCCTACTCTAGAGGACCGAACAGATTCCCCGTGGGAACCCATTGCTACTCGGTAGGTGCCTGAGGACCACTATGAGTGCTAGGCTGTCATTGTGGCCTCTGTCATTGTCGACCATGCACTGCTGCGGCTGCTGGCCAACCCTTTCAGGCTGGGGCTAAGTCTGTGGTGTAGGTCTAGGCCTCCTCCATGGATAGGCCTTTGCAAGATGGCCTATCTGTCGACAAATGAAGCACTGGTTGGGGAGGCTCAATACTCCACACTCTGTCTAAACCAACCCCCATTCACTCGAGGCAGAAGGATGACCTTCAGAAGCATGTGAGTGTTTCTAACCAAAACACGAACTGAGGGAATGCCAGCCGCCTTGGCATCTACTGAGGCTGCCATGCGAGGTGAATTAAGGACAGTCCCAATGGCTGAGCCTATCCTGGACAAAAGTAGTAAGTACTCCCTCCGCAAATCCCGGAAGAAAATAGAGGTGGGGATGTCTGCCTTCTCTACCAGAACATCCAAAATAGGGTCGAAACCATGTCTCCATTGTTGAAAGTGGGCTCATGATGCTTGGATGGTCAATGGACTCATGGAGATGACCTTGGACGCCATCTCAGAGGACTCAAACTTGATCTGATAGTAACTTCCGAGTATCTGTACATCCAAGATCTTGCCCACCTCTGCAAGAAGGCGGGCCTGGAGAAGGTCATGCAGCTCTCCTCTGCTGGGTCGGGTGCCAAGAATCTTGTAGATGACAGAAGTCGCGTGCAAATGCTCTACCTCTGCGGCTAGGCTCGCTTGCTCTGTCGGTGAAAGACAAAGTTGAATGGTGGGCTCAGCGGGGTCGGGCGAGGGGGCTTCGGACGAGTCCCTTTGTGGCGAAACTGGAGCCTCCATGTTTGTCTACTATTGTAGCGAAGAAGCGAAAGGAGAAAAAAATCTACAACAGAGCGTGCCGAGCACTGTCCAAAGAACAACACTGCCATAGCCAATTGCAGGGAATCTTTGAAAAAGAGGCAGAGAGCGAAGAGAACGGCGGGCGGGGGCGGGGTTGTGAGCGCAGACGGGCAACGGATAAGGCGGGCAGGGGGCGGCAACTCGAGAGAGAAACGGGCGCGGGGTAGCAGCGTGAGAGGCAACGGGTAGGGCGGGCAGTGTTGAACGCAGCAGGAAGGGAGGCGGGTTGGGCTGCCACGCGTGAGGAGGGGGGGGGGGGGGCAACGATGGCGCAGGGGTGGGGGCGTTAGCAATAGCGAGCACGCTCCTTCAAAAATACTTTTTGACATGATCATTTATTTAGTGTCATGTTAATGGAATTTAGTTCAAGAAGGGGGAATTTTTTAATTACAAAAGTGTTGGTACCTATTTTCCAAGTCAGCTCATCAAATCTCAACTATTTTGGGCCAATGATGAAAGGCTAGGGATAGGGTGGCATGATTCATGTAGCATTGATAATGAGTAATTAGAAAGATAAATGGGACAATGTACAATGTATAAAAATAAAAACAATACTTGATAATGAAATGATTGATAGACACTAGAAAGTGTGTACAATGTGTGTCCACTTAACTAATAGAAGTATATGGGTAGGTTCACCTCCCTCTCAAGGGTCAATACTATATTTTCCCAAGGCTCAAATGGAATCTCCCAAAGTCCACGAGTGGGTCCACAAATTAGGGGTCAATTAATTCAAGTGAGGGATGACTAGGAAGTTATTTGGACTCTTGTGCAACTCATCATGCCATGTGCGCTAGGCCATGTTCCCTCATAGGCTCACAAGATGACTAAACCGTTGGTTGTACAAGAGGTGATACCTATAGAGGTTTGGAGAGGCCTAGGCCAAAGGCCATAATCAATTAAAAAAATCTCCTTAGACTTTGGACTATACTAAAACAAGCTAGATTGAGACTCAATGCCACACATGCTAGAAATGCCACACAAGCTAGATTGAGACTCAATGCCGCACATGCTAGAAATCACAAACTGGGTAGGTCACATAGATTGTAGTCACGTAGACTAAATCATGGTCTTAACTAATATGGTGTCACATAGACTAAAGAATCCTCCCCTTAAACAAATAATGTGGAAGACCATCCATACCCTCTATAACACTTCAATAAAGTTTCTATAGTGATCAATGATGGTACAAACATGTAGAAATAGTTCTTCTCCTTTTGATCTTCATCTTTGTCCTTGTCCTCTTCAAGGTTGACTTTGCCTTTGTCTCCTATTGATGTTGCTACTACTATGGCATTTTGCCAGTGGATGAACTTTGATGCTTCATCTGCTACAGAACTTGTTCTTGTGGAAATCTTTAGAAAAATGCCATGTTTTGCCACTTATAACACTTCTTGTTATATTTCCTAGTTGATGAAGATGCAGTCCTAGATGATGATGCAATGAAAGCTCCTCCATTGGTCTAAGTCTTCTTTTTTGCTTTTTTTCTTCTTCAGTTAAAGGATTGATAATAGCTTGAAAAGAAGGTGTTGGATCCTTTTGTTCTAGCACTATGAGTATGATGTTGATGTTGTGTATGTCACCTTTATTCTATGCCATAACATGTTGGTGTGTACCATCTTCAGTCTAGTCAGTATCCAGTATCCAATCAATAGAAAACCATGAGAGATCATGTGGGCTTAGGTGAGCTGCACAAGGTTCCAAAAGAGTGCCCTTTGGAGTCCACATTGGGAGGCCCTTTCCCGTTTGAGAAGGTTTATTCTTGCCCTTTGGGAGATGCCTCTTGGCCCTTAAGAGGTGCACTTAGCCATTTGCTACTCCTATAAATAGCCCCACTCTGTGCACAATGCACACAATTAGTATTGTTGTTGATTGTTCATTTCATAACTAAGTATTTTAATTAGCTTATCTACTTTGTGCATTGTCCCATTGCTCTCTGTAATTATTCATTATGATTGCTACACTAGTAATTCAACCTTAACTCTGACCTTTCAACACGTATTAGAGCCACATGTTGGTTAGTATTTCCTAATGACATGCTAGGTCCATTAGTTTAGTTACTCCTAGCCAGCACCATACTTCTCCATGTGTGGGCACATTCTTGGAGAACTCCAATGAGCCACTACCCTCCATGGATTGATTAGGATTGATTAAGGAGATTATAGGTGTCATTAGTGCTTAGTGTTTTGCATTCAATCAATACCCCTCTGCTAGACTAATTGGGGAATTCTCCTCTCTATCCCCAATTTATTGGAAAGCCAAATTCCTCTCATTTTAGGGTGCATTTCATGTTAATGTTTTGTTCTTTCGTTCCTCTAAATAGTTCCTCCTAGAGTTTAATATCAAAGAGTTTTCTATATGTGGAAGAAGTGCTTATCAAGATCTCTATAATGAGCCCCTAAACTCCCCAATATAATCTTGATTTCCCATTTAATTATATTTCTATTTTTAGGTGTGTGTGTGTGTGTGTGTGTTTATGTTTAATATCCCTTCAATACAGAACTATATATAAATTATTGACATGGACAGTACCAAAAAAGGTTCCAAGAGAAAAATGGACAAAGATTAAGAAATAACTTGTTATTTCATATTTATTGGTACAACCGATCCTGTAGGAGACTGAACGAGCTCCTAGACCATGAGAGAATAGACCTATACCTGCCACCATCCAACACAGATAACAAGTTAGAACTTGGACTATCTCTGATGGGAAGACAGGTATCCAACCAGTATATTCTGTTTGTCATCACTATCACATAGCCCTACACTCCCTCACTCTCCTTATATACATTAGGTGGAAGGTTTTTTGCTTTGCGATAGGGTAATATTTTTCGAGCTATGATTTTAGTGCTTTTATAGAGGTGTGCAGGCTTACAACCTACAGGAAAATCACGTATAGCATACGGACGGAGTTTCCCAGAGGGTAAGTATTTAAAGCGGCTTCCTTCCTTTGGGTTGTCGATGAGCTCCTTTACCTGTTTTTGAGTTGCGTTATCATTAACGTTTACACAAGTTTCCTGAGGGATAATCACAACATGTCAGGTTAAGTTGGTGTGCAAAGTATTAGATGTGTATAGCAAGGGTATAATGTGATATATAAAAGAGGCCAAGGGCTAGAGATAATATGAGTTTATCGGTGTGGGTAATACAAGATTGAAAAGCATAAAGGGATGAGAAACTAGACCCAATAGAATTACCATCATAGAGTATCATGATCATACCATAATGCAAAAAATCTATAGAAATCATCCTATTGAGTTAGTATTGGGTACCGAGAAAAAATTAGAAACAAATAGTCCGTATGTCTTATTGCGATGATACAATTATGTTTTTTCAGCACACGAAGAAAAAATTAAACTCTTTATAGATAATATTCGTTAGTTTGAACACATTTCTCATGATAGAATTAGCCATGTGGGTTGTGGGATGCCCATTTATCGTAGTCGAGTATACTTTCATCAAATCTTTTTGTTTAAACATCCATGTATGCCTATTCATCACTCAAATACTAAATCCAAACATTGTGCTTACTTAAGTTTGTTTCTGGTGTAACCTTCAATATGCATGAAAAGAAAGCTTTAATAACCTCTAAATCTATGACAAAAAGTTTCATAATTATGCTTGAGGTCAATATGTTAATGCCTTTTCATCATGACTACAATAAAAAAGCCAAAAAAAAAAACCAACTTTGTAAATTGGTTCGAACCAACCTGAGAGATTGATGTCAAAGCCACCATTTTGTTCGTAAAAATGTTACTTCAACTATGCACTTTGTTACAATGCCTAATTCCAATCCTTGCTTGATGATCGTCGTTTGACGCAATTGAAGGTGAAGGGGTGTGCCGAATTGTAAGCCTCCTTGATTGGGAATTGTGTGTGCATGTACATGTGCATGTATACTTGAAGAAAGAAGCTTGTGCCAACATATGTGTGTGTGTGTGTGTGAGTGTGTGTGTGTTTGCAAGAAGGGAAATTGTATGGCTCACTATCTCTTGACGTTGAGATGCAAAGAACGTAGCACTTGCAAGGCTTATGTGAGTGTGAGTGTGTGTGTGTGTGTGTGTGTGTGTGTGTGTGTGTGTGTGTGTGTGCACGCATGCACACGCTTATCAAAAAATAGCAGCCCTTAGCGCTGAGAAGCTAAGAGTGTTGCAAGTAATTGCAAGTGAATAACTAATTGCAAGAAGAAGTGCACGAATTCTATTCATGCATAGGCCTTTTTAAAGAGTTATTTGAAGGCTATTTTTCATACTACGCTTTCTTGGCAACTCCATGTGCAAATAGTTAAGGCTATGAGTTGTAACTCTTTCAAATAGAAAGTTTGACTTTTTTTTTTAGAAAAATTGAGGATGAACATTGAAAGCTACTAACATGCTATATGTTTTAAACGGTTGCAGCAACTAAGTCTTTTTAGCAACTAAGTCTTTTTAGAAGAATTCTAAGGGTGAAAATATTCACAGCTAACCCATGCCTTATGTTTACACATTTAAGGCATTTAAACTTGGGAAAACAAAGGGCGAGGTTGCCCACTCTTGTAAGAATATTCAACTTTAAACCGAAGGGGGTTTCCTTTCAGGCATATTGTCTCCTCCCTTATAGCACATAAAATGCAACCAGGAAAAATATTATAGAAATTTGGTACTTAAACCCAAAAAATAAAATAAAATAAAGGCTTACATGTGCATACTTTGTTACCCTTTCCAGGAACATAATGCATTTATAATATTACCACCTAACTTATACAGTAAGAATCATCAATAATCCCACAAGGTATCGAAGATGGTACAATAATGTAAATCCAAAAATCTACCTAGTTACAAGGCCCTTTATTGCGAGAACGACACCAACAGGTGATCTTTACAGGAAGCCACATGAATTTGCTTGAAGAAAACAGCTGATAAATCATCTTGTTGCTTGATCTTGTTTAGTGTGAAACTTATCTCATGTATTAGACTCATCCATTCCTTGGTTGTCCTGCAAATTGATACAATTTTGTACCTAGATTAAAATATGTGGCTATGCTACCATTTATTACAAAAGTATAGTGCTAAAAAAAACCGTGTCCAATTCAACGTTTTATGATCAAGATACATAATATCCATCTGTATGTAGATGTGCGGTAGTGTGATCACTCACTCAAACTCACTATGTGTTTATTACTTAAAGAGAGAGAGAGAGTATGTGTGTGTGTGTGTGTGTGTGTGTGTGTGTGTGTGTGTGTGTGTGTGTGTGTGTGTGTGTGTGTGTGTGTGCCCACCCCTATCCCTAGGGAGAAGATCACTTGGTGGAGGACAGTCCACCATGTGGACTTGTCCCCTACCAAATGCAAGTAATAATGCTGACATATTGAACCTTAATCCAGGAAAACTTCCAGTTTTTAAGAATTTGACCACCAAGTCTTCTATCTTTGTTTCTGTAAAACCATTCGATGCAAACATAAAGATAAGTATTTTTAAATCACAATATGCCACTGATGTATTAGATGCATTATAAATGAGAGGCAATACTTGAGAGACACATACTTTGTAGGCCATGTTTTTTGGCCGATTGCTAGCTGCTTGAATAAAAGACACCTGATGGCCAGGTAGCTTATCTTTTTTCCATGCCGTAGATGATGTGAATTGACCAATAAAAGGTCTATGAAGTGTTAATTGTGTATTAAGGTAGGTGCAACTCCTCTCCTCATGAGTGGCCTTAATTGAAATAATGTCCAAAGGGTATATTGTAAAGGGGTCCTCAGGGGACAAGGATTTGTTGTGTTCTAAACAAAGGTGAATAAACTTGTTATTTATAAATAGCAGGTCATCCATGTATCTCCATGAGTAAAGAAATGCTTTAAGCATCTCAATGTTTTTGAGACGAAACAACTTACGAATAAACTCAAACTCAAACCATGCCAAATAAAAATTGCACCATAATGGGGAGCAAGAGTATCCCATAGGTATGCCCATAGTTTGCCTATAAACTTGTGTACTAAGTTTAGAAAAACAGTGATCTAATATAAACGTATTGATGGTTGAAAAAAACTCAAAAGTCCATTTTATTTCGGGTTTCTTTTTTGATAATACGATTCTCTTTCGAGATAGTTTAAAACCTTTATAGCCCATACCAGAGAGTACCTTACTTATATGATGAAGGGAGCTCATAAGGCTATCAGCTCCATGATGCGGAATGGCCTCATAACATGCTTTAATGTCATAAGTGTGGATCATGTAAATGTGCTCGGGAATATTAACTATAAACTCATACTAGTTGTTAATAATCCAATAAGCGTTAGTGTGAACATTAGAAAAGGTTTTAAGCTTCTTTTGGAAATCCTCCGTATATTCCCTAAAGCCAAAAGTCAATCCATTTAACATTTTGGTAATCAGACTAGTTAAGGGGGTGAATACGCATTCATGGGCATTGGTAATCCATCTGAAAGCCATTTTGTGGATCTTGTAATTCCCCATGATGTATGGAAGTCCTTTGTCTACATAGGGATTTACCCCAAAGTCCCTAATGCAATTGTTTAAAAGATTGATTGTAGTTTGTTCAGTCTCTTGAATAGCCATGAGTTCTTGAGATTCGAGTCTCTCTTTTGCGTGCTTGCGAATAATGTGTTTACAAATAAAAATAGGAGTTTGTGTGGATTTATCAAGTCCGCACACAAAAATTAGTTTCAAAATAAACTCAACTTCATCCATAATGTTAAGATCCAAATACCAAGGGCTTTGGTTGGGTCTGTAATAAGGGAAGATTTCTTGAAATCTTTGTTCCAGGCGTCTTGAGATTGTCAAAGAATGAGATGGTGAATTTGTTATGTTGAGCATTTGACAGAGTTTATCCCAACCCCTAAGGAACTCATGTTCTACGGAGCTAAAATGTACAGGCACTAATGGGATGTGATTAAGGCCTTTAGAGACAAAGGATTGAAGTAGCTTGTTTCGAATAAAATCTGGGTTTGTGGTCAATACATGCTTACCATGTGGACCAAAATCTCGCAAAAAATCTTGGAAACGTTTTTGTGTATCACATATGCATGTATCTTCTATGTCAAAAGGTTCAGCAAAGGTCAAGTAAGGCTTATAATGGTAATGCCCTAAATTGCGTGTAAATTTCCAAGTAAAATTGATACAAAAATGTTTAAGGTTGTTATTGAAACCAATGTCTTTAAGAAGATTATCAAAGAAAGTTTGAGGGTGTACAAAATCCATAAACTATTACAGAAAGATAAATGAATGAATCTGCCAAAGCTTTTATGAGTTGTTTCAAAAGAAAGTAACCCATTAGTTCGAATTGATAAGTGTCTTACCTTTTCTTCTGTGTTGTATTCCAACATCTTTGGGGTTTCCCCAAAATCTTCTGATCCACAAAACTGACGAGGTTTCTTCGAAGAAGATGACATACTCCCTGGAGTATTGCCAATCCGTTTCAACTGTTCTTTGCTCTTTGACGGTTTTAAGATAGTGTCGATAGTATGTCCAAGAGGATGATGTTGTATGCGCAGAAGCAATGGGGTACCAGGTGAATATAACACTAGGCCTTTTGCTGCTTCAAAAAGGTGCTCTTGAAGGGCATAGAATACAATCACAGCATGCCGTAGTTCAATAGGAAATGATGCCACCCAAGCAATGTATGCATAGACTTGTGCCGGTCCTGATGAAAAAGGGAAAAACTTTGGGAGGTTTTGGAAAACAAACCACAAGAGATGATCAAACCAAATGATTGTTGATGGGAAAGTTGACGAAGGATCCCTTCTGCAAGTACATTTAACAAAGGGCCTGTAGGTGTTCCAACAATTTTTCAAGAATTTTCTAATGTCATTTTCTCTGTCATTGAGAGATAGGCCTTTAGTCCTAGCAACCAGTGCTGTATTGGAGCACTTCTTGATTTCGACATCGGATAGCCTAATTTGTTTTAGAGAAAAAGGTAAATCCTGGGACAAAAGGTGTTTAGATTGTAAAGCAGATGTTTTGCATTGCTCTATGACTTCGGGATACAGACTACAAAAGAGAGCTAGGGAATCAATAGTAAAAGGTGCACATTGATTGAGAATCTCAAAGTCCCAAAGTCTGTTCTCTAATCTAATGGCATCCAATTCCATTTGGCGAGGAGGGAGGAGAGGGATCACTTCTGAGAATCTTTTGGGCATAGATTTTTCAATTTTAAGAGAATTAGGATCTCCTAAAAACCCAAAGGCTTCCTTTTCATCTGGTTCAAGGAGGTCAAGGTCAAGCAGGGTGTTAATAACATTATTTGTTTGCTTGATTTCAAAGGGGAGAATGGGTAGGTTATTGATAAAGTAAAGTTTATTCACAATGGACGGTAAAGAAGTAAAATAAAAGTCTAAATCAGCTGAGTCTTGATCATCTATAAACTTGAGGGAGGCTAGGAAGGACTCTAAGGTTTGTGAGAGAAGCGTAGGGTCTTTTCTTGCCAAGGCTAGTAGCTTAAGCCAGTCATTGACAGAGGCTATCGTTAAAGCTGAGAGTTTGAGGTTTCTGATGGCGTCTTTTTCATGACCCAAGAGTCTTTTATGAAAGTCGATACCTTTGAAACAAGATAGAAGACATTGTGTGCCAATCGGTGGCACGGGGATATTCTTTTCAGAAGCATAACCTAAGCGAGTGAGGGAGGAAATCCAGTTGCTCTGCAATAAAACAGAGAATTGAAATAGCAAAACAAGGATACAAAAATATTCAACAGCCTGTCAATAATTAATATATGCAATCCGAGAAACAATGTGTGTGTTTATGTTTGATATCCCTTCAATACAGAACCATATATAAATTATTGACATGGATAGTACCAAAAAAGGTTCCAAGAGAAAAATGGACAAAGATTAAGAAATAACTTGTTATTTCATATTTATTGGTACAACCGATCCTGTAGGAGACTGAACGAGCTCCTAGACCATGAGAGAATAGACCTATACTTGCCACCATCCAACACAGATAACAAGTTAGAACTTGGACTATCTCTGATGGGAAGACAGGTATCCAACCAGTCTATTCTGTTTGTCATCACTATCACATAGCCCTACACTCCCTCACTCTCCTTATATACATTAGGTGGAAGGTTTTTTGCTTTGCGATAGGGTAATATTTTTCGAGCTATGATTTTAGTGCTTTTATAGAGGTGTGTAGGCTTACAACCTACAGGAAAATCACGTATAGCATACGGACGGAGTTTCCCAGAGGGTAAGTATTTAAAGCGGCTTCCTTCCTTTGGGTTGTCGATGAGCTCCTTTACCTGTTTTTGAGTTGCGTTATCATTAACGTTTACACAAGTTTCCTGAGGGATAATCACAACATGTCAGGTTAAGTTGGTGTGCAAAGTATTAGATGTGTATAGCAAGGGTATAATGTGATATATAAAAGAGGCCAAGGGCTAGAGATAATATGAGTTTATCGGTGTGGGTAATACAAGATTGAAAAGCATAAAGGGATGAGAAACTAGACCCAATAGAATTACGATCATAGAGTATCATGATCATACCATAATGCAAAAAATCTATAGAAATCATCCTATTGAGTTAGTATTGGGTATCGAGAAAAAATTAGAAACAAATAGTCCGTATGTCTTATTGCGATGATACAATTATGTTTTTTCAGCACACGAAGAAAAAATTAAACTCTTTATAGATAATATTCGTTAGTTTGAACACATTTCTCATGATAGAAATAGCCATGTGGGTTGTGGGATGCCCATTTATCGTAGTCGAGTATACTTTCATCAAATCTTTTTGTTTAAACATCCATGTATGCCTATTCATCACTCAAATACTAAATCCAAACATTGTGCTTACTTAAGTTTGTTTCTGGTGTAACCTTCAATATGCATGAAAAGAAAGCTATTATAACCTCTAAATCTATGACAAAAAGTTTCATAATTATGCTTGAGGTCAATATGTTAATGCCTTTTCATCATGACTACAATAAAAAAGCCAAAAAAAAAAAACCAACTTTGTAAATTGGTTCGAACCAACCTGAGAGATTGATGTCGAAGCCACCATTTTGTTCGTAAAAATGTTACTTCAACTATGCACTTTGTTACAATGCCTAATTCCAATCCTTGCTTGATGATCGTCGTTTGACGCAATTGAAGGTGAAGGGGTGTGCCGAATTGTAAGCCTCCTTGATTGGGAATTGTGTGTGCATGTACATGTGCATGTATACTTGAAGAAAGAAGCTTGTGCCAACATATGTGTGTGTGTGTGTGTGAGTGTGTGTGTTTGCAAGAAGGGAAATTGTATGGCTCACTATCTCTTGACGTTGAGATGCAAAGAACGTAGCACTTGCAAGGCTTATGTGAGTGTGAGTGTGTGTGTGTGTGTGTGTGTGTGTGTGTGTGTGTGCACGCATGCACACACTTATCAAAAAATAGCAGCCCTTAGCGCTGAGAAGCTAAGAGTGTTGCAAGCAATTGCAAGTGAATAACTAATTGCAAGAAGAAGTGCACGAATTCTATTCATGCATAGGCCTTTTTAAAGAGTTATTTGAAGGCTATTTTTCATACTACGCTTTCTTGGCAACTCCATGTGCAAATAGTTAAGGCTATGAGTTGTAACTCTTTCAAATAGAAAGTTTGACTTTTTTTTTTAGAAAAATTGAGGATGAACATTGAAAGCTACTAACATGCTATATGTTTTAAACGGTTGCAGCAACTAAGTCTTTTTAGAAGAATTCTAAGGGTGAAAATATTCACAGCTAACCCATGCCTTATGTTTACACATTTAAGGCATTTAAACTTGGGAAAACAAAGGGGGAGGTTGCCCACTCTTGTAAGAATATTCAACTTTAAACCGAAGGGGGTTTCCTTTCAGGCATATTGTCTCCTCCCTTATAGCACATAAAATGCAACCAGGAAAAATATTATAGAAATTTGGTACTTAAACCCAAAAAATAAAATAAAATAAAGGCTTACATGTGCATACTTTGTTACCCTTTCCAGGAACATAATGCATTTATAATATTACCACCTAACTTATACAGTAAGAATCATCAATAATCCCACAAGGTATCGAAGATGGTACAATAATGTAAATCCAAAAATCTACCTAGTTACAAGGCCCTTTATTGCGAGAACGACACCAACAGGTGATCTTTACAGGAAGCCACATGAATTTGCTTGAAGAAAATAGCTGATAAATCATCTTGTTGCTTGATCTTGTTTAGTGTGAAACTTATCTCATGTATTAGACTCATCCATTCCTTGGTTGTCCTGCAAATTGATACAATTTTGTACCTAGATTAAAATATGTGGCTATGCTACCATTTATTACAAAAGTATAGTGCTAAAAAAAACCGTGTCCAATTCAACGTTTTATGATCAAGATACATAATATCCATCTGTATGTAGATGTGCGGTAGTGTGATCACTCACTCAAACTCACTATGTGTTTATTACTTAAAGAGAGAGAGAGAGAGTATGTGTGTGTGTGTGTGTGTGTGTGTGTGTGTGCCCACCCCTATCCCTAGGGAGAAGATCACTTGGTGGAGGAGTCCACCAAGTGGACTTGTCCCCTACCAAATGCAAGTAATAATGCTGACATATTGAACCTTAATCCAGGAAAACTTCCAGTTTTTAAGAATTTAACCACCAAGTCTTCTATCTTTGTTTCTGTAAAACCATTCGATGCAAACATAAAGATAAGTATTTTTAAATCACAATATGCCACCGATGTATTAGATGCATTATAAATGAGAGGCAATACTTGAGAGACACATACTTTGTAGGCCATGTTTTTTGGCTGATTGCTAGCTGCTTGAATAAAAGACACCTGATGGCCAGGTAGCTTATCTTTTTTCCATGCCGGAGATGATGTGAATTGACCAATAAAAGGTCTATGAAGTGTTAATTGTGTATTAAGGTAGGTGCAACTCCTCTCCTCATGAGTGGCCTTAATTGAAATAATGTCCAAAGGGTATATTGTAAAGGGGTCCTCAGGGGACAAGGATTTGTTGTGTTCTAAACAAAGGTGAATAAACTTGTTATTTATAAATAGCAGGTCATCCATGTATCTCCATGAGTAAAGAAATGCTTTAAGCATCTCAATTTTTTTGAGACGAGGCAACTTACGAATAAACTCAAACTCAAACCATGCCAAATATAAATTGCACCATAATGGGAAGCAAGAGTATCCCATAGGTATGCCCATAGTTTGCCTATAAACTTGTGTACTAAGTTTAGAAAAACAGTGATCTAATATAAACGTATTGATGGTTGAAAAAAACTCAAAAGTCCATTTTATTTCGGGTTTCTTTTTTGATAATACGATTCTCTTTCGAGATAGTTTAAAACCTTTATAGCCCATACGAGCGAGTACCTTAATTATATGATGAAGGGAGCTCATAAGGCTATCAGCTCCATGATGCGGAATGGCCTCATAATATTCTTTAATGTCATAAGTGTGGATCATGTAAATGTGCTCGGGAATATTAACTATAAACTCATACTAGTTGTTAATAATCCAATAAGCGTTAGTGTGAACATTAGAAAAGGTTTTAAGCTTCTTTTGGAAATCCTCCGTATATTCCCTAAAGCCAAAAGTCAATCCATTTAACATTTTGGTAATCAAACTCGTTAAGGGGGTAAATACGCATTCATGGGCATTGGTAATCCATCTGAAAGCCATTTTGTGGATCTTGTAATTCCCCATGATGTATGGAAGTCCTTTGTCTACATAGGGATTTACCCCAAAGTCCCTAATGCAATTGTTTAAAAGATTGATTGTAGTTTGTTCAGTCTCTTGAATAGCCATTGTAACATTTAATGGCCTAGAATCTTATGTGTAGCGGAAATTAGCATGAACATAGTGGGCATTTCATTAGAATAGCTTCCTAATGAGAATTACAAGAGTGCTTGGGTGGAGAGAGCAACAAAAAGCATAACACCTAGTTAGATAGCATCGACAATACTTTCAAAAGAGAGAGCAATTAAGCTATTGACAACAGTTGAGAACCGGATTTGCATGGAGCCGGTCCCCCCTCCAAAAGGCTTTGTATTATGTTTTCTCCCATCAAGAGAGACATTGTACAATACAATTCTTTGTGTTCCTTCAAGACTAGCTAGTGCAATGAAGATGGAAGCTTCATACACCAAGCAAAACACTTAATCAAACACAACTTGAATTATCCCCGTTCTCAGACCCAAGACCTCACACACCTTCGAAGATGGTGAGAGCTAGCAGGGTATGAGAGTAGATTGAGAGGAAAAAGGAGTATCTTACGAGAAAGATGTACATCTCCTCACATAATCACTCATATTAGCATAGCTTAGCTTAGTAATTAGCTTGGTAGAGGAGATGAGCATGCATTGAAGCTTGGCTCTTGGTTGGATTTGCATCCACATGCCAAGAGAGTGTTGATGTAGGCTTCTATCTCACAAGCTTGGAGTAGGTGATGAGCTCTCCATTAAAGCTTGAGAGGAGATAGAGTATTCTTCCTTCACACATGGTCAAGTGTGAGTGTGTGTGTGTCCATGCAATGCAAAAATCAGCCCTCTCTCTCTCTTGGGTGAGCCCTAGCTGCTAATTAGGTCTGGCTTTTGCCTCATTGGACCTCCCCAGGTCAAGCCAATAGGAATTGAACAGCATAAGTGATAGTCTTCTGACATGTGTCCCCCTTTCCCCTTTTGTGAGAGATTTAGGTAATTAAATAATTAAACAAAACTCTCATTGGACCCCTTTGTCTCCTGGCCAATAGGAATCAGGCAAGCCATGAGGCTTCTGAATGCTCATTGGACCCTTTGGGAGACTGCCCAATAGTCTTCTAGGAGACTTAATTCTCATTGGTTTCTTTTATTAAATGTTTTTAAATTAATTAAACTACATTTACTCTAGCTTAATTCTCATTGGTCCACTTCAAGGGTCTTCCAATAGGAATTGGGCACACCTTGTGGGCATCTGGCCTAGGGAGCTGACATGTGTCCCTCATTCCCTTTGTGTAAAGAGAGCATGTGTGTGTGTGTGTGTGTGGCTTTCTCTCTCATCCCCTACCTTTGGGGCTCGCCCCCTCCCATGTAGGGATGTGCAAAGACTTTTAGGGCACACACAAAGCATCCAATTTTCCCTAGGGTTGACCTTTGGACACAACCTTTGAATTTTGGAACCTTAGCATTTTGGAAGTCTTAATGGGCTGAACCTTAGGGTCTTTTTGGCCCATTGTTTCACATGGCTCTTTTGCAGATGGCCCCCCCTTTGGATCCCTATTTTCCCTCCTTTGGATCCCTACTGTGGCCGGTCTGCTAGCTTAACCAATATTCTAGCTTTTTCTCCCTTGGCACTTCCCCACATTAAATGATCAGTTTAATATGAGAAAATCATTTAGGAGAATTAGATATTGATTATTATGACATTACCTCTCTCCTGAAATCATAGTCGTCCTTGACTATGGTGTAGAGAAGATAAAGCATATGCATGAGTCCTTTTCTTAGCGGGTAGAGGATCCCTATGTTACCCTACGACATCATTCCATAATGGATGACTAGTCCATTTGGCGCTTGAGAGCCTGAGGCTGCCGCAAGCATGTCTGCACATTAGTCCTATCAGTCTTCCATAGTAGAGTGACAAGCTCTACTTGGTGTTTGGGAGACGTCGTCTCCGTAAACTTGATCTAAGCATGCATACTACTTCATTTTTGTGCACAAATAAAGAAAAAGAGAGTCTTATAAGACAAAAATTTTGTTCATTTTTAACATTTTGTACATTTGCTTACTCTTGGGAAGCATTGTAAGCATTGACAAGGTTTAGGTTATCCTTTAATTGTATGCCTTGCATCCATCTAGCATCTTCAAAAGGATAATTCTTAAACTTAATAAGATATCATCTGATAGTCTTACCGCCTCTTAATACCTTGTCTTCATGTCGGAGAATGGACTCGGGCTGCAGCACCTCCTCGTGGTCCTCGATCTCCGGTGGGTCTTCAATAGTTGGTTCTTGAGGTGGCTCTCCTTTGTAAGGCTTTAATAGGCTCACATGAAAAGCATTGTGTATGAGCCAATGATTGGGCAACTTAAGTTGATAGGCCATCTCATTGATTGGCCTAAGAATCTGGAAGGGACCATAATACCTTTTTGCTAGTTTAGCATAGTACTTTTGGTGGCCCGTAGGATTCTTGCCCGTCGTGTGCCTTAATCGAGCCTTGGGAAACTTTAACAAGACCCAATCGTTTTCTTTAAAGGCTTGGGCTCTTCTGTGCTTGTCAGCAGCAGCCTTTTGCCTTTGCTGTGAGATAGAGATAGCATCCTTAATCTTTTGGAAAGATTCTTGTAGGTCTCGGCTATACTCATCTGCAGCGAAGATCTTCCCATGTACCTTAAGTAGCAAGGGACTTTTTGATCTTCCCTCAATTACCTCGAAAGGTGCTTTTCCTGTGGAAGTATGTACAGTGTTATTGTAAGCATACTCTACTAAGGGTAAGTACTTCTCCCATTGGGATCTTTGATCTACTTCCGTTACATAGGCTTTTAGTAGATCAAGAATGGTTAGGTTAGCTATTTCACTTTGGCCATCAGTTTGTGGATGATAGGCCGAAGAGAAGTTTAGCCTTGTTCCTAAATTCTCAAAGAGACCCTTCCAGAAATTACTGGTCATTCTAGGATCTCTATCCGACACTATGGACATTGGCAAGCCATGGTACTTGAAAATTTGTGAAATGAAGAGGGTTGCCATTTGATGGGCTTTGATAGTCTTTTTGACAGGTATAAAATGAGCTTGTTTACTGAACCTGTCTACTATCGTCCATATTCCCGTATTCCCATGGATAGACTTAGGCAATCCAAAGATAAAATCCATGGATATGCTCTCCCAAGGTGAATTAGGGATTGGCAAGGGTTGAAGCAATCCAAGTTGCTTCCCTCTATCAAATTTTGTCTTTTGACATACCACACATTTGGAAACATACTCGTGTATGTTCACTTTCATGGTAGGCCAATAGAAATATGTTTCAATTCCCTTTAGGGTAGACTGAATCCCTCTATGCCCCGCATATGGGGGAGCATGAGATTCATACATTACTTTCTCACGTAGTGAGTTAGTAACGCATAGTCTATTGCCATAGAGAAGATAACCATCTTGTAAAGTAAATGGTTCTTCTTTCTTCCCTAATGCAAGGGCTGAAATCACATCTCTAAAATCGGGATCAATAGCATACTCATCTATCATTGAAGATAGATCATTGTGAGTTGCTATGGAAACCGCATTCACTCTCGGTCGTCTTGAGAGTGCATCGGCTACTTGATTATGCTTGCCAGCAATGTGAGCAATATGAAAATGAAATTGCGAAAGGAAATTTGCCCACCTCATTTGTTTGTCGGAAGCTTGGTCTGCGTCATGAAGTACTTAAGACTTTGGTGATCCGTTCGCAGAATGAAAGGAGTCCCCAATAAATAGTGCTTCCATGAGTCTAAGGCATGAGAACTGCAAGGAGTTCTTTTTCGTATATGCCTAGAGCTTGCTCAACAGGGTCGAGCCTTCGACTCTCATAGCCTATGGCGTGCCCTTCTTGGAGCAACAGCCCCAAGGCAATCACCACAAGCATCACATTGGACCTCAAATGGTTTTGAGAGATCCGGTAGTGTAAGCACAGGTTGAGAGATAAGCTTTTCTTTAAGCTTTTCGAAAGCATTGTTCTCCTTAGCAGACCACGTATACCTAACATTTTTCTTTGTTAGGTCATGTAATGGTCCCGCAATTTGTGAGAACTTTTCTATGAAGCGTCTATAGTATGCACACATACCTATAAAGCTTCTTAGTTCATGAAGATTCCTTGGTTTAGGCCATCCTTTTATTACCTCTAACTTGGATGGATCCATTTGGATTCCATCTTGAGAGATAATGTGACCTAAATATTGAATCTCTTGCAAGAAAAATTCACTTTTCTTTCGATTAACATAAAGTTTATTCTCTCTTAAAACTTGAAATATTACCTGGAGGTGTTGCTTGTGTTCCTCCAATGAATTAGAGTAGATGATAATATCATCAAAGAACACTCCAGTGAAGGTTCGATGAGACCTGAACAGCTTCTCCATCAAGCGGTTGAATGTGGCTGGTGCATTGGTCAAGCCAAAAGGCATGACAATGTATTCGTAAAGACCAAATGTAGTACGAAATGCGGTCTTTACAATGTCTTGATCAACTATCCTTATTTGATGATAGCCACTTTTTAGGTCAATCCTACTGAAGTAGGTCGATCCTTGTAGCTTATCAAATAGGTCTTCTACCCGTGGAACGGGAAACCTATTCTTGATAGTGATCCTATTTAGTGCTCTATAGTCGACACACATACGATATGTGCCGTCTTTCTTTTGCACTAATAGCACAGGTGAGCAAAATGGAGATGAGCTAGGCCTAACCATGCCCTTCTCAACTAACTCATGCACTTGCCGCATAATCTCCTCTTGTTGAGCTTGAGAAACTCTATAAGGAGGTTTGTTAGGCGGTGAACTTCCTGGAAGAAGTTCAATTGCATGGTCATCATTACCTCGTTTAGGAGGTAGCTCACAAGGGATGTCGTCAATAAAAACATCTTGAAACCCCTTGAGAAAATTGGATAACTCTAATTCCTTTTGGTTGCTTTTATTTTCTTTTGCTAAAGCATTAGGTTCATTTTGAGAATCTTTAACAAAAATCATGTACACGGAAATAGAGCTCTTTATTGACTTGTTGAAAGCTGGTGTATGTACAATGGGGATGGTGTTACCCATCTCCTTAGCATCTATATACATGTCCTTTTCCCTGAACTTAAAGGAGATTCTCCTTTCAGGAAATTTAACATCGGCAGCCAGGCGGTCAAACCATGGTGCCCCTAGGATTACATCCTCATGCTTGAGAGGAGAGATAAAGAAGTCCTCTTTGTCCACATAGCCTTGGACATGAAGCCTCAATTTCCCGATTAAGGGAGTGACTGAAGCTTCTTGCCCCTTGAAGGCACTGTCTGCGGGTAGGATATCTCCCATCTCGTAGGATTGTATGCCTAGCTTGGTGGCTAACTCCATAGATATGAAATTGTGAGTAGAACCAGGGTCAAAGAGAATAAAAGCATCATGTTCTCTTACCTTTCCCCAAGCATGGCATAGAGGAGATCCTTTGTGGTGAGTTTGGTGAATCTCCTCCTCTTGGATTTCAACCAAAGAAGCTCTAGGAGGATCTTGGCGGTTGTTCTTTTGGGGACAAGCGCGGTACGCATGCCCTTGTTCGCCGCACTTGAAACACCGGTTATCTTTACGATAACGCTCAAGCTCTTCAGGAGAGAGTTTATTCTTTCCTTTGTAAACTCCCTTCTCTTTAGCTTTGTTGGAATTGCCCTTAGGAGACTTTTGGACATTGTCCTTCCCCTTAGGCTCATTGGAACCCTTGTTTTCCGGGGGCTTATTATTTCTTTTACCCCCCGTTTGGAAATTGATTCGCGAGGCCACCATAGTATGGTGTATTACCGCCAATATGGTACGTGGCCTTTGGGAGTTGACATACTCCGCCATTTCTTCCGTTAAGCCCGCACAAAATTGTTGCTTTTGCTCTCCAAAATCCAACTTTTTGAAGACAGTGGCTTTGAGTTGTAGGTCCCAAAACTTGTCTACATATTTGTGGATGGATTCATTCGGAGAGAGCTTTAAGCTTCGCCATTCGGTGAGTACTTTGTCTTTGGCATCGGTGGCCAAAAACTGCTTCATAATGGAAGCTCTTAAAGCCTTCCATGTTCGTGGAGCTTCACCGTTGGCTCGTAGGCTAGACCACCATTGTCTGGCGGACTTTTGAAAGTGCATAGCTACATGGCGTAGCTTAGAGGACTCCGTGAAGCCCTCATCTCCAAACGCCGCATCGAATTGCTGGATAAAGGCCAAAACTTTGTCTGTAGCACCGAAGGTGCCATCATAGGTAAGGAAAGAGATGCTCTTCCCTCCCTCTTTGAATTTCTTCAGCTTGGACGACCTCTTCCATGCGGCATAGGATTTCCTATGGCCTCTTCTTTTTGATGGTTCAAAAGTTGCACCATCACTTTCTTCAGAAGGTGAAGAATTTGAAGAAGGTGGAGAAGAGGGTGACCTCTTTCTCGCCTTTTTCTTGTCTTGATCTTTGTCGTCTTCACCATAGCTTTCATAAGAGGAAGAGGATGAAGAAGATGGAGAAGAGGGTGTCCTCTTTCTCGCCTTTTTCTTCTCTTGTTTTTTATCATCCCTCTTTGAATTATGGCATGGAGAAGAGTGTGATGGTCTTCTCCGCTTTGGTGGTGATGGAGAGCGTTTAGCCCGCCGTCTTCGTGGAGCCATCTCCGCCGAGGTGGCGGGAGACTCGCTTCTTTCTCGTTCCTTCGGTGAAGGCTCTTGAGTTCTCCTTTGGGAAGGAGATGCATCATCAAGAAGTAAGTTCTTGAGCCCTTCATATGGATTCTCTTCTTCTTCCCGAATCGGAGAGAGACCTCTTTTGGTAGTCTCACAAGGAGGCTTCCTAGGTGTTCTCTCGTCATGGTGATGAGCTTGGAGAATCCCGTGAGCACGGAGCTGCCGTTGCACTTCACTTTGGAGAGATGGATTGCCCATGGCTTGTTGAAGCCTAGAAACAAGATAGTTAACAAGCATTGAAGCATCATTAGTAGCTTGCTCATGAGCAAAATCAAAGTTATCAACATTAATTTCACTCTCTTTACTATTGTCAGCCATTCTAACAACTTTTAGGTGTAAACTTTTTAGGTGTACTTTGGCACTTCAAGCCCTAGTTGCTACTCCTCTTTACCCCTTTAGAAAAAGCACTCAAGCTACTGTACCCGCGGCTCGAATACCATTAATTGCAAGGAATAGAAGAGAGGGTCTTTCGACACCAAGACAGCACCGGCTCCTGTCAAGCTTCTAATAGCTCAATAGTGGTTAAGCCGTAGGCAAGCCCCGTAGGACTCCACTATTAAGACCATAGCTCTCGACGGTGATGCCCCGTTAACTGCACAAAGGCAGGCGCACTGCAAGGCTGAAAAATCCCTATTCTACTTACTCACATGCAATTAATAATACCAACCATTTGTAGCTAGCTTGAGGACCTCCCTTCTTGAGCAAGAAAAGAGAAACCTTGAGCTCTGATACCAATGTAACATTTAATGGCCTAGAATCTTATGTGTAGCGGAAATTAGCATGAACATAGTGGGCATTTCATTAGAATAGCTTCCTAATGAGAATTACAAGAGTGCTTGGGTGGAGAGAGCAACAAAAAGCATAACACCTAGTTAGATAGCATCGACAATACTTTCAAAAGAGAGAGCAATTAAGCTATTGACAACAGTTGAGGACCGGATTTGCATGGAGCCGGTCCCCCCTCCAAAAGGCTTTGTATTATGTTTTCTCCCATCAAGAGAGACATTGTACAATACAATTCTTTGTGTTCCTTCAAGACTAGCTAGTGCAATGAAGATGGAAGCTTCATACACCAAGCAAAACACTTAATCAAACACAACTTGAATTATCCCCGTTCTCAGACCCAAGACCTCACACACCTTCGAAGATGGTGAGAGCTAGCAGGGTATGAGAGTAGATTGAGAGGAAAAAGGAGTATCTTACGAGAAAGATGTACATCTCCTCACATAATCACTCATATTAGCATAGCTTAGCTTAGTAATTAGCTTGGTAGAGGAGATGAGCATGCATTGAAGCTTGGCTCTTGGTTGGATTTGCATCCACATGCCAAGAGAGTGTTGATGTAGGCTTCTATCTCACAAGCTTGGAGTAGGTGATGAGCTCTCCATTAAAGCTTGAGAGGAGATAGAGTATTCTTCCTTCACACATGGTCAAGTGTGAGTGTGTGTGTGTCCATGCAATGCAAAAATCAGCCCTCTCTCTCTCTTGGGCGAGCCCTAGCTGCTAATTAGGTATGGCTTTTGCCTCATTGGACCTCCCCAGGTCAAGCCAATAGGAATTGAACAGCATAAGTGATAGTCTTCTGACATGTGTCCCCCTTTCCCCTTTTGTGAGAGATTTAGGTAATTAAATAATTAAACAAAACTCTCATTGGACCCCTTTGTCTCCTGGCCAATAGGAATCAAGCAAGCCATGAGGCTTCTGAATGCTCATTGGACCCTTTGGGAGACTGCCCAATAGTCTTCTAGGAGACTTAATTCTCATTGGTTTCTTTTATTAAATGTTTTTAAATTAATTAAACTACATTTACTCTAGCTTAATTCTCATTGGTCCACTTCAAGGGTCTTCCAATAGGAATTGGGCACACCTTGTGGGCATCTGGCCTAGGGAGCTGACATGTGTCCCTCATTCCCTTTGTGTAAAGAGAGCATGTGTGTGTGTGTGTGTGTGGCTTTCTCTCTCATCCCCTACCTTTGGGGCTCGCCCCCTCCCATGTAGGGATGTGCAAAGACTTTTAGGGCACACACAAAGCATCCAATTTTCCCTAGGGTTGACCTTTGGACACAACCTTTGAATTTTGGAACCTTAGCATTTTGGAAGTCTTAATGGGCTGAACCTTAGGGTCTTTTTGGCCCATTGTTTCACATGGCTCTTTTGCAGATGGCCCCCCCTTTGGATCCCTATTTTCCCTCCTTTGGATCCCTACTGTGGCCGTTCTGCTAGCTTAACCAATATTCTAGCTTTTTCTCCCTTGGCACTTCCCCACATTAAATGATCAGTTTAATATGAGAAAATCATTTAGGAGAATTAGATATTGATTATTATGACAGCCATGAATTCTTGAGATTCGAGTCTCTCTTTTGCGTGCTTGCGAATAATGTGTTTACAAATAAAAATATGAGTTTGTGTGGATTTATCAAGTCCGCACACAAAAATGTGTTTCAAAATAAACTCAACTATATCCATAATGTTAAGATCCAAATAGCAAGGGCTTTGGTTGGGTCTATAATAAGGGAAGATTTCTTGAAATCTTTGTTCCAGGCGTCTTGAGATTGTCAAAGAATGAGCTGGTGAATTTGTTATGTTGAGCATTTGACAGAGTTTATCCCAACCCCTAAGGAACTCATGTTCTACGGAGCTAAAATGTACAGGCACTAATGGGATGTGATTAAGGCCTTTAGAGACAAAGGATTGAAGTAGCTTGTTTCGAATAAAATCTGGGTTTGTGGTCAATACATGCTTACCATGTGGACCAAAATCTCGCAAAAAATCTTGGAAACGTTTTTGTGTATCACATATGCATGTATCTTCTATGTCAAAAGGTTCATCAAAGGTCAAGTAAGGCTTATAAAGGTAATGTCCTAAATTGCGTGTAAATTTCCAACTAAAACTGATACGAAAATGTTTAAGGTTGTTATTGAAACCAATGTCTTTAAGAAGATTATCAAAGAAAGTTTGAGGGTGTACAAAATCCATAAACTTATTACAGAAAGATAAATGAATGAATCGGCCAAAGCTTTTATGAGTTGTTTCAAAAGAAAGTAACCCATTAGTTCGAATTGATAAGTGTCTTACCTTTTCTTCTGTGTTGTATTCCAACATCTTTGGGGTTTCCCCAAAATCTTCTGATCCATGAAACTGACGAGGTTTCTTCGAAGAAGATGACATACTCCCTGGAGTATTGCCAATCCGTTTCAACTGTTCTTTGTTCTTTGACGGTTTTAAGATAGTGTCGATAGTATGTCCAAGAGGATGATGTTGTATGCGCAGAAGCAATGGGGTACCAGGTGAATATAACACTAGGCCTTTTGCTGCTTCAAAAAGGTGCTCTTGAAGGGCATAGAATACAATCACAGCATGCCGTAGTTCAATAGGAAATGATGCCACCCAAGCAATGTATGCATAGACTTGTGCCGGTCCTGATGAAAAAGGGAAAAACTTTGGGAGGTTTTGGAAAACAAACCACAAGAGATGATCAAACCAAATGATTGTTGATGGGCAAGTTGACGAAGGATCCCTTCTGCAAGTACATTTAACAAAGGGCCTGTAGGTGTTCCAACAATTTTTCAAGAATTTTCTAATGTCATTTTCTCTGTCATTGAGAGATAGGCCTTTAGTCCTAGCAACCAGTGCTGTATTGGAGCACTTCTTGATTTCGACGTCGGATAGCTTAATTTGTTTTAGAGAAAAAGGTAAATCCTGGGACAAAAGGTGTTTAGATTGTAAAGCAGATGTTTTGCATTGCTCTATGACTTCGGGATACAGACTACAAAAGAGAGCTAGGGAATCAATAGTAAAAGGTGCACATTGATTGAGAATCTCAAAGTCCCAAAGTCTGTTCTCTAATCTAATGGCATCCAATTCTATTTGGCGAGGAGGGAGGAGAGGGATCACTTCTGAGAATCTTTTGGGCATAGATTTTTCAATTTTAAGAGAATTAGGATCTCCTAAAAACCCAAAGGCTTCCTTTTCATCTGGTTCAAGGAGGTCACGGTCAAGCAGGGGGTTAATAACATTATCTGTTTGCTTGATTTCAAAGGGGAGAATGGGTAGGTTATTGATAAAGTAAAGTTTATTCACAATGGACGATAAAGAAGTAAAATAAAAGTCTAAATCAGCTGAGTCTTGATCATCTATAAACTTGAGGGAGGCTAGGAAGGACTCTAAGGTTTGTGAGAGAAGCGTAGGGTCTTTTCTTGCCAAGGCTAGTAGCTTAAGCCAGTCATTGACAGAGGCTATCGTTAAAGCTGAGAGTTTGAGGTTTCTGATGGCGTCTTTTTCATGACCCAAGAGTCTTTTATGAAAGTCGATACCTTTGAAACAAGATAGAAGACATTGTGTGCCAATCGGTGGCATGGGGATATTCTTTTCAGAAGCATAACCTAAGCGAGTGAGGGAGGCAATCCAGTTGCTCTGCAATAAAACAGAGAATTGAAATAGCAAAACAAGGATACAAAAATATTCAATAGCCTGTCAATAATTAATATATGGTGATTGTCGGACCAAGGACAATCCGAGAAACAATGTGTGTGTTTATGTTTGATATCCCTTCAATACAGAACCATATATAAATTATTGACATGGACAGTACCAAAAAAGGTTCCAAGAGAAAAATGGACAAGGATTAAGAAATAACTTGTTATTTCATATTTATTGGTACAACCGATCCTGTAGGAGACTGAACGAGCTCCTAGACCATGAGAGAATAGACCTATACCTGCCACCATCCAACACAGATAACAAGTTAGAACTTGGACTATCTCTGATGGGAAGACAGGTATCCAACCAGTCTATTCTGTTTGTCATCACTATCACATAGCCCTACACTCCCTCACTCTCCTTATATACATTAGGTGGAAGGTTTTTTGCTTTGCGATAGGGTAATATTTTTCGAGCTATGATTTTAGTGCTTTTATAGAGGTGTGCAGGCTTACAACCTACAGGAAAATCACGTATAGCATACGGACGGAGTTTCCCAGAGGGTAAGTATTTAAAGCGGCTTCCTTCCTTTGGGTTGTCGATGAGCTCCTTTACCTGTTTTTGAGTTGCGTTATCATTAACGTTTACACAAGTTTCCTGAGGGATAATCACAACATGTCAGGTTAAGTTGGTGTGCAAAGTATTAGATGTGTATAGCAAGGGTATAATGTGATATATAAAAGAGGCCAAGGGCTAGAGATAATATGAGTTTATCGGTGTGGGTAATACAAGATTGAAATGCATAAAGGGATGAGAAACTAGACCCAATAGAATTACCATCATAGAGTATCATGATCATACCATAATGCAAAAAATCTATAGAAATCATCCTATTGAGTTAGTATTGGGTACCGAGAAAAAATTAGAAACAAATAGTCCGTATGTCTTATTGCGATGATACAATTATGTTTTTTCAGCACACGAAGACAAAATTAAACTCTTTATAGATAATATTCGTTAGTTTGAACACATTTCTCATGATAGAAATAGGCATGTGGGTTGTGGGATGCCCATTTATCGTAGTCGAGTATACTTTCATCAAATCTTTTTGTTTAAACATCCATGTACGCCTATTCATCACTCAAATACTAAATCCAAACATTGTGCTTACATAAGTTTGTTTCTGGTGTAGCCTTCAATATGCATGAAAAGAAAGCTTTAATAACCTCTAAATCTATGACAAAAAGTTTCATAATTATGCTTGAGGTCAATATGTTAATGCCTTTTCATCATGACTACAATGAAAAAGCCAAAAAAAAAAACCAACTTTGTAAATTGGTTCGAACCAACCTGAGAGATTGATGTCGAAGCCATTTTGTTCGTAAAAATGTTACTTCAACTATGCACTTCGTTACGATGCCTAATTCCAATCCTTGCTTGATGATCGTCGTTTCATGCAATTGAAGGTGAAGGGGTGTGCCGAATTGTAAGCCTCCTTGATTGGGAATTGTGTGTGCATGTACATGTGCATGTATACTTGAAGAAAGAAGCTTGTGCCAACAGATGTGTGTGTGTGTGTGTGTGTGTGTGTGTGAGTGTGTGTGTTTGCAAGAAGGGAAATTGTATGGCTCACTATCTCTTGACGTTGAGATGCAAAGAACGTAGCACTTGCAAGGCTTATGTGAGAGTGTGTGTGTGTGTGCGCGCGTGCATGTGCACGCTTATCAAAAAATAGCAGCCCTTAGCGCTGAGAAGCTAAGAGTGTTGCAAGCAATTGCAAGTGAATAACTAATTGCAAGAAGAAGCGTACGAATTCTATTCATGCATAGGCCTTTTTAAAGAGTTATTTGAAGGCTATTTTTCATACTACGCTTTCTTGGCAACCTCATGTGCAAATAGTTAAGGCTATGAGTTGTAACTCTTTCAAATAGAAAGTTTGACTTTTATTTTTAGAAAAATTGAGGATGAACATTGAAAGCTACTAACATGCTATATGTTTTAAACTGTTGCAGCAACTAAGTCTTTTTAGAAGAATTCTAAGGGTGAAAATATTCACAGCTAACCCATGCCTTATGTTTACACATTTAAGGCATTTAAACTTGGGAAAACAAAGGGGGAGGTTGCCCACTCTTGTAAGAATATTCAACTTTAAACCGAAGGGGGTTTCCTTTCAGGCATATTGTCTCCTCCCTTATAGCACATAAAATGCAACCAGGAAAAATATTATAGAAATTTGGTACTTAAACCCAAAAAATAAAATAAAATAAAGGCTTACATGTGCATACTTTGTTACCCTTTCCAGGAACATAATGCATTTATAATATTACCACCTAACTTATACAGTAAGAATCATCAATAATCCCACAAGGTATCGAAGATGGTACAATAATGTAAATCCAAAAATCTACCTAGTTACAAGGCCCTTTATTGCGAGAACGACACCAACAGGTGATCTTTACAGGAAGTCACATGAATTTGCTTGAAGAAAACAGCTGATAAATCATCTTGTTGCTTGATCTTGTTTAGTGTGAAACTTATCTCATGTATTAGACTCATCCGTTCCTTGGTTGTCCTGCAAATTGATACAATTTTATACCTAGATTAAAACATGTGGCTATGCTACCATTTATTACAAAAGTATAGTGCTCAAAAAAACCGTGTCCACTTCAACCTTTTATGATCAAGATACATAATATCCATCTGTATGTAGATGTGCGGTAGTGTGATCACTCACTCAAACTCACTATGTGTTTATTACTTAAAGAGAGAGAGAGTATGTGTGTGTGTGTGTGTGTGTGTGTGAGTGAGAGAGAGAGACAGAGAGAGAGAGAGAGAGAGAGACAGAGAGAGAGAGAGATAGCGGCCTTGAAAAAGAGAAGCATAAGAATGCTTTGTTTAGGCTCTCCTCACATGGAAGCCAAGTTGAGCAAGTGAAAAGTACACTAGATATAGTGTATTGAGTTGCCAAGGTGGTGTGGTCCAAACTCGGGCACATTTTGAATTATGCAAGGGTAGTAGATGTGAGGCTTGGACTTCAAAATACCCCCTATAGACTGAGCAGGTATGTTAGAGAACAGTCATACCCATGGCAATCTTTGCACTTGTGAAGAGGCTAGAGATTGGCATTAGCACACCGCTAATAGTTTAGACTAATCAATAACAACACAAAGTTTGTGCACAATGTGTGGCTACTTACAAGTGTGTCTATCCAAAACTTGGGTCCATTTTTACAAGTGTGTGCACAAAGTGTGGCTACTAATAGGAGTAGAAGATGGCTAGGTAGCACACTTGTAAAAATGGACCCAAGTGTGTACATGTTTTGACACTTGTTACATGTTCTCAGAATAAAGCGCTTCTATCTAATGTAAGTTTCTCACAATAGCCCTCCTGTGGTTTTAAGCATGTCTATTTATTTGTTGTTTAGGATCATATTGCACAAAACACATACACAAATCAATATTTAGAAGATTTTACTGGCACATTTGTAGAAAAAAACTTACAAGGTGGCACTTTAGTGTTGAGACTTGTTACATGTTCCTAGGTAAAAGATCTTCTGTCTTATGTAAGTTTCACACAATAACCCTTTTGTGGTTTTACGTGTGTCTGTTTAGTTTTTGTTTAGGATCATATTGCAGAAAACACATACACAAAACAGTTTTTGAGTATAGTAGTGGATAGAGAATTCTTAGAGGAAGTTATCAAGTGCTTCTAGCATCCAAACCGATCTGCTAAAAAAACGTTATTGCTATCAGGTGTGATTTTTCCTAAGTGTTAAAATGAATATTTGATGTCTTAGGTACATGATCTATTCAGTTTGTAAGTTAAGAGTGCATTTGGAGTCCTATAGCTACCCCAAATTATCATTTGATGCTTGTAGTGAAGTAGATAGCTTTTAGTGCTTGATATGCACGTGAGATTATCACCTCAAATTAACAACTTGTTGTTGCCACCATGCTCTAATTTGGTTATCTACATCCCATAGATTGACGTTAGAATTATTTTTTGTTGTTCTTGCTTTGACACCATTGATGTGGTGAGGCCTCATTGAAAACATTTTAGTGTTTGTGGTTATCACTTTTCTACCATTGATTTAGTGAGGCTTGACAAAAAACATCTCTAACACCACCAAATTAAACCTTATGGAAAAGGAAAAGATGGTTGAAGCTACACAAGAAACTAGAGATACATACTGATATATCCAAATGTACTTGACATGGTATAAGACTAAGCAATGGTTGAATAAGGATCAAGGATTGAAGATGTCTCTCAAACCACAACTACACCACCACTGAAGCCACCACAAGTCTTATAATAATGCCAAGCACCACAAGCTCACTACATTATATTGAATAATATTCTCAATAGATGCTATTTCTTGTGACAATGTTCAAAGGTGCTGCTTATGGAAAAGAAGAGTCCATCAAGAAACTCTTTGCACAAGTGCAAAGCCAAGAAGAGAGTTGAAGGAACATGAGAGTTATGAACCAGCTTTTCAAAGCACACTAGGGAGTAAGAATTTAAATATTTCTTAGCCGCAAGAAGATCTTATCATACAAAAGGCTAACAATGATATCTTGCAACACCTCCTTGAGGGCAAGAGGGAGAAACAACAATTGTGGTCAAATGACGTCGATTGAGGCAATGCAGGACACCTACAAACAAGCAACAAGAGGAACTTGATAAAGTGAAGTTCAATTTGCAAACACATATTCAAGACAATTATTGACTCAAATTATAGTTAAATCTTGCCAACACTCGGCTCATGCTTGTTGAAGAAAGGCTAGAAGTACAAGATAGCTTGCTCCAACACATCAGAGAGAATCCTATAGTTGCGAAGCCTATGTGCCATTATACAAGAGGAACAAAAATTTTGAGATAGAATTTAAGCTAGAGAGAAGGATAGACATGAGATCTGACCCTCCAACAAATGATTAGAGAGGAGTAAATGTAGCAAGAGATAGAAGATCTTTAAGCCCGTCTATAGAAGGAGTAAGATGACCTCAAAGAGGTAAGCCTGGAAAGTGAGGAAGGACAAGCAGATTATCCCTTAACAAATAGAGAGGGCTTGGAAATATTAGAGCTTGATGCTCCAACCATAGAGGATGCAACCAAAGTACATGAAGAATCACTTACACAAGTAGAGGCTAGTATCATTGTATTGGTCACTTCACTAAGCATAGAGGCTGATAAAGAGTTACATTAGGCCATCGTAAAAGAAGAAGATGAGTAGTGGAAAGGTACAATGGACCACAAGCACAAAATTCTACATTTGGTAAATGCTATCATGCTCACTCCAAAGCAAATAAAACACTCAAGGAACCAATCTACATTACCCTTTCCACTAATGAAATTGGATACCTTGGAGTAAAAGACAAGTTGCTTAAAGATATGAAAGAAGATAGGCAAAGTCAGAGGATTTAAAAAGGAGATATACGGTCAAAATGAAGAATTAAATGGATCAAGAAACACCCAATATATTACATGCTACTTACAATTGCACGAGCGGAGATTAGGAATGATGTATCTATTGTCTAGTACCCTGAACACATAATTGGACATCACATTAAAGACTTTTCAAGACAAGGAGCACCTACCTTAACCATCCAAAACTAGAAGACAAGCTAGTTAATGATGAGCACCATGCAAACCTACAAATTCATCCATGCTCTTTCCTGTAGTATCCCATCATTGCATAGCTCCAATGACCAACACAATTATCAATCCAGAGGGATGAGCTACCCGGCTAGGGCATGGAAACACTCACAATATTACTGAGCTAATCATGGCAACACAAATGGTGACTCTACAAGGTGAGCTTCTCGGCCTATGGGGGAGCTAAGCCACAATGATTGGCAACCTCCACATCCACTTCTCTTCACCTCGAATCAACCCAATCACAGACACTAACGATTGCAAGATGCACACAACACTAATCCTATCATGCAACATACTAATTGCAAGAACACACACATAGATCTATCGAGCACCACACTCCAATCAAACCTACATGCACACATAAGCAAAAAAGGGCAATCACACAAGATTAGAGTGGGATTAACCACTAATTCGTTAAGATCTAGTTAGTCTAAGCATCATACGCAATTAGAAGAAGAATGAGAGAAGCATAGTGAAAGAGAATTAAGCATTGATTAGTGTTAACCAAGTCACATGAGCAAGGAGAAGCTCAAGGACTCCATAGCCACACACCTCAAGAGCTCTCACCAAAGAGTTCTCTCAACAAATGAGCTTGAAAACCCTAGTTACTTTTACACACTGCCTTATATACCTAGGATAAAAATATGTAATGTTTGGGCGCCCAAGGCCTTTAGGGATCCACCACTTACTACCTAGGCACACTAACTGACCTGTTCTTTGCATCTTGGAACTCCCATTGAGCCCGTAAAACATTAAATATTACAATGGCTTGAAATAAATTGGGAATTTACAATACATGACCATCTTGGGAAAATGTGAAAAATGTGTAACTCCAATCTTTACTACTTATTCATGCTGATCTTTGATGTACATCCGTGCGTTTTCGGTCTTTAGCAGCTCCTGTTAACTGACATTGACTCAGTTAACATTCCCCCCTTTCGATTTTAGTGCCCGTCCTTGGGCTCTGTTGAAAAGTGTCCCTGGAGGCTATGGAAGGTTTCTGATTAGTTGTTGATGGGCTAATCGTCTTCATTTTGTTGTTGAATTTGTTGATGACGTTCAATTTGCAACAACATCTTCATTGGTCCGAAAATGTCTGATGTGAGAGATGATGTTGCATTTGTTCGTTGTAATATCATAATGATGAGGTTATTGTTTATTTATGAAAAGTATGTACAAGGGAAGTAGAATGATGAGGTTCTAAATTAGGGTCTAATACTTGGATGAGCAGAGGGGAAAAACCTAGTGGGAAAAAAATACTTTTGGGATACACACATGATTGGGTTACTTATTAGCATGGGAAATACTAATAAACTACTCAAGGGATTATTTGTTGATAGATATGGAATTAAAAAGGCAGCAAATATGAGAGGGTAGCATGATGGAACATTGGTTTGCCTATTGTAGTCCACTCAAGGTGCATAGGTGGAAGAAAAAAAGAGTGTCTAATACATATGTCAAATATTGGGACATCAAATTTATGCATACACAAAAATGCATGGAAAAGAATATGCTGTGCAAGAAGGATTTTGAGGGGTTCTTTAGAAAGATGGTGGACCACGTTGGCATCAAAGGTTTCTTTTGGCATACCTGTTTTATCATCTTTGAATCTGCATTAAAGGTACAGTAAGATGAAAACACATATCCTCATCAATGAAAACCATTCTTAAAGAAAAAAAGAGTGTCTAATGCATATGTCAAATATTGGGACATCTTTGTTGCCCACTGCACAAAGATGAAAACACTTATCCTCGTCACAACGAAAACCATTCTCATGGCGAACCAAGTTGGCATCAAAAGTTTATTTTGGCATACCTGTTTTATCATCTTTGAATCTACATTCCTGCTGGTTGGGTTGTCCTTCTTTGACTTTGAAAACTCCATTATCTATTTGATTCTCCAATTAGGCCTACTGATAGGAATCTTTGATGTTGTTGTAGGACTCTGTTGGTTGTCAGCATCTAGCTTTTGATTAGGAGCATTGGAAGACTTAGGAACCCAAATCTCTTTATGACCTTTGTATCTCCTTTGTTGACTTTGTTGAGCTCTTGAGATCTTCATGTAGGTTTGATGTAGTTGCAATTGGCTTGTGATTGACTACTAGCCAATCTTTGTATATCCTATGTAGAATCCTTGTCTGAGAAGAATATTATTTGAGATCCATCTTTGTTCTGTATATCTCTTGTGAGTTGTGGTAGACTTTAGCATCTTTCAATGTTGTTCTGCTGTGTACCTGCTTCTTAGGTATCGTAGGATATTGTCGAGATTGATACCTTGTGGGCCTTCTTTCTTGGGAGGGACTTGACATTACTTCATATGCCCTAACCTGTGGTTTTGGTACCCATATCTATTTGCTACCTCCATAGTACTCATGTTCCTTTAAGCTCCACTGTGATGCTATCCATCCCATGTTTTTGTCTTTCTGTGTTGATTTCCTGTCTTTAATCCAAACTGGATCATTGACTTTGCCTAATTACTTGGAACAAACACTTGCTTGAATTTGCTTCGCTTTCTTGAGTACTTTGGTTGATATATCTTTGTTTTCGTGAAGGATTCCTAACTCCCAACAAGATTTTCCGAGCAATCTCTAAACCGAGCAAAAGAGCAAGCTACAATAACAAAAAAGCAAGGAGCTCTCTTAATTTTTAGCTAATAGGCTCAAATATTACAAGATTCTCGTTTGGAGAAAACACATCCAGAATGGCATTAGGATTAATTCTATCACTAGGGATCACATTCTTTGCTTGGAAGACCCATCGATTCAAGGTTGTATTGAGACCATCTACAGTGATCTTAACTTCTCCAAAAGTTCCAAGGAAGTAGAAAACTTGGATAACCTGCAATTCATGTGCCCAGCAAAGCTTCTTCAAGTCAGTGGGGATAAATACTCAATTTTTTTAGCATTGATGTAGAAGATACCACCCTTACTATTCCATGTAATCTCCCAACCTTGATGGATTCCCGTTGATGGAGGAGCAAAGGCCTTCATCAAAATTTCCGTCATGGTTCGGCGGAAATTGTAATTTGGAGAACGACACGCCTCCATATACATTATCTCAAATGTTCTAAACTTGCAGTAAGCAATCTTGGCATCTTCCTGAAACATCAATGCTCAGTCCTTGAGTACGTCTACCCTGCTAATCTTTACTAATTTAAAAGTTTCAAACAACATTATTTTCCAGTTCGTAAACCTAGGCTCTGATACCAGGTGTGAGGTTCCCACCCCATCGTCTCAAACGACAGTTCTAATGGTAAACCTGGTGGCCACTAGATCTATAGCAGAAGAAAACAGTGGTTTAAGGGATCAACTAGCAGACGAGCTCTCATCACCAAGTGAATTGAGTTGAGCCTACTAGCAACAAGATCTAGCTCCACCCCGCAGGGAAACGCATGTTTAACCAATTATTGGTCCTAAGACTCACCTTCCAGAAGGAGAGAAGTCTCGAGTGCCTTTTTTCCCATTGCTTTCAGAGGCACGTACACTTGGGACTTCACTGCTTTTGGTGTAATGAGCAATTCTAACACCATTTACCGTACTATGGGGATTGAGAGTTCTAGACCAATCGGGACCACCCTTCTCATATGCATTGGCAACCCGAGCCAAGCCCCCACTTTCCACCCCCATAATCACACTTTGTCTTGTGTGTCCTAATTACTAACACATTTGTTGTTCAACATATATATATTCATTGATTAATTCCGATTAATAGGTTATGTTAAGATAGCCCTTCAAACAATTTTTCAAAGCGGCACCAAAACAATCTTTCTAGTAAAAATCCACTCAATAACTCATTTCATTTAAACTTCCAATGTCCTGGAGGCACGAAATCCCCCAGCGAGTGCTAACTCCACCCGTTGTCACCTAGTTGCCCATACAACTAGATTTGTCCACCGCATAAAAAGCGCGACATGGACATCCCACCACAAAGAACGCAAGTCGTGGGTATCCACCGCAAAGAACGCAAGACGTGGATCAAAGCCCTAAACTAGGTAATCCTAGCTACTGCGAGAACCTCGCGAGCTGCCCCCTATGATCAATAGGGGGATCAGGACTAAATCAACATTGGAATTAAAAATGAACTGGCTGAGTAAATTTTCCCTAGCAAACAGTTTTTCCTTCACTAGACAGTATATCCCGAAAACATTTTTTCCTACTTGAATTTAAATGCATAAATTAAAATGTAGTGGTCTCCATTGGGTCTTCCAACATGTTTTTGGTTAATGTTACTTTCCTACCTTACCAAATGCATTATTATTAAATTGTACTTGAATTAAAATTAGACCTACTTCAATAATTTCCTCTTGATTGCTTCGTTAGATGGCCAGTGGTTGCTCGACAATAGGAGCCTTTCCCTTTCCGTTGATGTTGCTTGTTCCGTCCTCATGGTCGTGAGATCCACCAAAACGGGTCCTCTTTGGGGCCATTATACTCACTACTAAAGATGATGAATTTGGAAAAAAAACTAGTGTCCAATATTACCATAACAACCACAAACGGTCTGGATACAACATGGTTAGCCTTATCAAGAAATTACTCTTATACGGAAGGAGTAGATTAACTTCAAGTATGGTTATTACTCATCTATCTAATTTTGGGTAAATTTGGGGTAATATTAGGTGATTCAAGTCATAATTACATCAATTTAGGATAGCATCTTCTCCTGAACTTATGGAAATTGACTCTGAATTAAGGTTCTTAGCTTAGGAAATTGGAGAATTCAATTCTTGTAGTTACTTGCTTAATTAGAGTGGTTGAATGATGATTTTAGTGTACTAATTCCTTCTCAAAAATGAACGGAAAGACGTAGTTATGTCTTATGCATATGCGAAATAAATTCCGTTCTCTAGTGATAATTAATTTTGAGAGGGGGAATTAACTCTTCTAATTACTCATTAATCTCTTGCAATAAGAGTTTAATCCTCAATTAAACTCTTTCCCAATGAAAAATGACAAATTGGGGTTGTTTGATTAGGTACATTGCTAGAAATTGGGTCAATCTCCACCACTCAATCATTGAATTGACTAGCTGATAATTCCTTCTTACTAACCATCAATTAATTTGTGATTATGAGGTTGACTCAATGCATAATTAGCTAATGGGATTAATAAAGTGAAATAGAATAATCACATAGGTGATTTAGAGAGTTGCTACTAGGTAGAGTAGTTAGATTATGCATAGTATTAGCGAAAAATAAGGGATTCATAGAGAGATTAAGATGTAAGCATGAATTTAACTCAAGATTACCGTAATTAGAGTTGTTTAAGACCTTAATTGCTGATCCAAGTAGCCTAATCCGACAAGAAATTGGCAGCACCTCCTTCCCTTAATCCTCTCATGTATGTCGGTAGCACCTCGCCCAAGGTATGTGTGTGAGGGAGTGTGTGTGTGTGTGTGTGTGTGTAGCATACTGCGATATTCATCCGGCCAAGGAAGGCGCAGAGATCTGCAAAGAGAACAATAGTGGGAGGTAATAATTGTAGGATGTTGAAGGAAAGGGAGATGTAGGGTAGTAGAGTTTTGGGCACACAAAAAAGGGAGTTGATGCAGGTAAGTGACCTTCAAGGAAGGAGAGATGCAGGTGCATGGGTTTTGTGCACATATACACAAACAATGGCGAGAGGGAGCCACCCAAAGAGGTGCAAGAAGGTGCAGGCATGCTCAAGAGAGTGGAGTTCCTTTCTGAATGACTGTAGTTGGGATTTATTCCATCTGAATTCGTAGTAGCTGCTTGCATCTAGGTCGTTGCAGGTGCCATAGCCAATGGCGAGGCTTTTCACCGCTCAATGGGAAGGCGCTCTAACTCCTTTAGAATTGCTTCTGACGGGGCTGTGCACCGCTGCTATCAGCAAGACATTCTTTCACGTGCGCTCTCTCTCTCTCTCTCTCTCTCTCTCTCTCTCTCTCTCTCTCTCTCTCTCTCTCTCTCTCTCTCTCTCTCTCTCTCTCTCTCTCTCTCTCTCTCTCTCTCTCTCTCTCTCTCATCCCGTGCTGGCGCGTGCACTTTGTAGCAATAGTGCAGCGGCAGTGCTCAAAAAAACCTTTTTTCCAAAAACTTGGCAGACCTACGTACAGTGTTCGGGAAAAATCAACTTCCCAAACATCCAAAATTCCTTTCCTTGAATTTGCCAAGAGGAAATTTTAGAAAATTGGGCTTATCTTGCCGGTTTTTACTCTATTTTTCTCTATTTTGGGGCGGAATTTCTCCCTTGCCTCTTGCCCTCAACCGGCATTTTTGAAATTGAAAACGGCACAATATTAAGCTGACACATTTTTCCCGAACATTGCCTTCGTATGTGAAACAACAGAGGTAAAATTTAAATTAATAAAATTTGAAGGTTTTACACCGAATTACACTATTTTTTTCAAAATTTTGTAGGTTTTCTCATCTTCAAATATAAAATTTAGAGGTAAAATTCAAAATTTGTAGTCTGGGGCAGCATACTGCGATATTCATCCGGCCAAGGAAGGCGCAGAGATCTGCAAAGAGAACAATAGTGGGAGGTAATAATTGTAGGATGTTGAAGGAAAGGGAGATGTAGGGTAGTAGAGTTTTGGGCACACAAAAAAGGGAGTTGATGCAGGTAAGTGACCTTCAAGGAAGGAGAGATGCAGGTGCATGGGTTTTGTGCACATATACACAAACAATGGCGAGAGGGAGCCACCCAAAGAGGTGCAAGAAGGTGCAGGCATGCTCAAGAGAGTGGAGTTCCTTTCTGAATGACTGTAGTTGGGATTTATTCCATCTGAATTCGTAGTAGCTGCTTGCATCTAGGTCGTTGCAGGTGCCATAGCCAATGGCGAGGCTTTTCACCGCTCAATGGGAAGGCGCTCTAACTCCTTTAGAATTGCTTCTGACGGGGCTGTGCACCGCTGCTATCAGCAAGACATTCTTTCACATGCGCTCTCTCTCTCTCTCTCTCTCTCTCTCTCTCTCTCTCTCTCTCTCTCTCTCTCTCTCTCTCTCTCTCTCTCTCTCTCTCTCTCTCTCTCTCTCTCTCTCTCTCTCTCTCTCTCTCTCTCTCTCTCTCTCTCTCTCTCTCTCTCTCTCTCTCTCTCTCTCTCTCTCTCTCATCCCGTGCTGGCGCGTGCACTTTGTAGCAATAGTGCAGCGGCAGTGCTCAAAAAAACCTTTTTTCCAAAAACTTGGCAGACCTACGTACAGTGTTCGGGAAAAATCAACTTCCCAAACATCCAAAATTCCTTTCCTTGAATTTGCCAAGAGGAAATTTTAGAAAATTGGGCTTATCTTGCCGGTTTTTACTCTATTTTTCTCTATTTTGGGGCGGAATTTCTCCCTTGCCTCTTGCCCTCAACCGGCATTTTTGAAATTGAAAACGGCACAATATTAAGCTGACACATTTTTCCCGAACATTGCCTTCGTATGTGAAACAACAGAGGTAAAATTTAAATTAATAAAATTTGAAGGTTTTACACCGAATTACACTATTTTTTTCAAAATTTTGTAGGTTTTCTCATCTTCAAATATAAAATTTAGAGGTAAAATTCAAAATTTGTAGTCTGGGGCAGCATACTGCGATATTCATCCGGCCAAGGAAGGCGCAGAGATCTGCAAAGAGAACAATAGTGGGAGGTAATAATTGTAGGATGTTGAAGGAAAGGGAGATGTAGGGTAGTAGAGTTTTGGGCACACAAAAAAGGGAGTTGATGCAGGTAAGTGACCTTCAAGGAAGGAGAGATGCAGGTGCATGGGTTTTGTGCACATATACACAAACAATGGCGAGAGGGAGCCACCCAAAGAGGTGCAAGAAGGTGCAGGCATGCTCAAGAGAGTGGAGTTCTTTTCTGAATGACTGTAGTTGGGATTTATTCCATCTGAATTCGTAGTAGCTGCTTGCATCTAGGTCGTTGCAGGTGCCATAGCCAATGGCGAGGCTTTTCACCGCTCAATGGGAAGGCGCTCTAACTCCTTTAGAATTGCTTCTGACGGGGCTGTGCACCGCTGCTATCAGCAAGACATTCTTTCACGTGCGCTCTCTCTCTCTCTCTCTCTCTCTCTCTCTCTCTCTCTCTCTCTCTCTCTCTCTCTCTCTCTCTCTCTCTCTCTCTCTCTCTCTCTCTCTCTCTCTCTCTCTCTCTCTCTCTCTCTCTCTGTGCTGGCGCGTGCACTTTGTAGCAATAGTGCAGCGGCAGTGCTCAAAAAAACCTTTTTTCCAAAAACTTGGCAGACCTACGTACAGTGTTCGGGAAAAATCAACTTCCCAAACATCCAAAATTCCTTTTCTTGAATTTGCCAAGAGGAAATTTTAGAAAATTGGGCTTATCTTGCCGGTTTTTACTCTATTTTTCTCTATTTTGGGGCGGAATTTCTCCCTTGCCTCTTGCCCTCAACCGGCATTTTTGAAATTGAAAACGACACAATATTAAGCTGACACATTTTTCCCGAACATTGCCTTCGTATGTGAAACAACAGAGGTAAAATTTAAATTGATAAAATTTGAAGGTTTTACACCGAATTACACTATTTTTTTCAAAATTTTGTAGGTTTTCTCATCTTCAAATATAAAATTTAGAGGTAAATTTCAAAATTTGTAGGTGGGATTACACTAAACCTAGGTTTTTTCGAGCATTGGTTCAAGGCAAGTTCTCTCTCTCTCTCTCTCTCTCTCTCTCTCTCTCTCTCTCTCTCTCTCTCTCTCTCTCTCTCTCTCTCTCTCTCTCTCTCTCTCTCTCTCTCTCTCTCTCTCTCTCTCTCTCTCTCTCTCTCTCTCTCTCTCTCTCTCTCTCTCTCTCTCTCTCGTTGGCACTTTACGACAGTTAAAGGGCAGGTTCAACTCTCCTCGTCGGATAGATCTTTAAGGTCTCTTGGGATAGTTTCCTACGACATTAAAATTCTCTTCTTCTCGTCGGGGGGGGAGGGGGGGCAATAATAAATAAAGGAAAATGGTAAAACTTTTCAATCACCCAACTGTGGTAGATTGGTTATGCCATTTCCCACTTGAATAACAAGTATTGAGTTTAACTCTCCTCATCAGATAGATATTTAAGGTCTCTTGGGATAGTTTCCTGCGATGTTGAATTTCTCTTCTTCTTCTCTCTCTTTTTAGGCAAAACCATCTCCATTCAAAATTTGAGAAAATTCCGCTAGTAACCTTTGCCTCTCAAAATTGACAAAGTTAGAATCTCCATAGAGAAACTAGTAAAATTTTGTTGATTTGCATGAGCAGCAATGTTTCAAAAAAATGTGTCTCAACTTACTATCGTGCCATTTTCGATTTCAAAAATGCCGGTTGAGAGCAAGAGGAAAAGGAGATGTTTCGCCCCAAAACAGAGAAAAATAGTGCAAAAAACCAAAAAGATAACCTAATTTGTTAAAATTTCCTCTTGGCAAATTCAAGGAAAGGAACTTTGTATGTTTGGAGAAATGTTTTTTTCCTGAATACTGATGAGCAACTATAAGCCTAAATATGGTGCCTATGGCCGTTAAGTCCCTAATAGCTTTGCGAGAAAGTGACCCATTCATCCTTAATTGATTTGAGAGGATGGATGGAGTAATAAGTTTGTACTTTGGAACCTCAAAAAGAAGCTTATCATAAGTAACCTCATTAAAAAAAACCATAATATTGTGGATCGATCTTCTCCTTCTGCTTTACCTTGTCCATTTCTTCTTCTTCTGCTTTCCCTTGCTCTTCTTCTTCTTGGGTGTCTCCTTAGAGGTTTCAGTTGGGTTAGCAACTGACTTGAAGTTTTGAAAGCCTGAATTGCTTGAAGAAGCTGATCCATGAGGGCTCTTTGATGTAGAGGCATATGATGTCACACCTTCTTTGCTAATCGGTGGAAGTTCCACTTTAGCTTTACCTTTGTCTGCAAGATTTATCTTTGATTCTGGTGACTTCTGCAACTTTGAATCTAGCATTAACGGTACCTGTAAACGTTGTTGGCTACCTCTTGGAAAAGAGATTATTAGCATTTTATCTTGTTTGTATGCTTTGTGCTGGTCTAACCACTGATGTCCAAGGATGAAATCTTCATACATGTCTTCTGAAGGCTTCACCTAAAATTTTACTTGCTCTTCATGATGTTGGAATGCTAAGGGTAGCAACCATTTCTTTTTGACTTGTAGGCTTATCCATGATTTCTTTGTTACCTAGCTTGCCTTGAGTAATATCTAGAATGCTCTGAATGTTTTTTGCAACCGTATTGCACTTTGCTTCTTTATCTAGTAGAGCATTGCTTCTTTATCTAGTAGAGCATATCATTTGACACTCGCTCCTTTTGTACTCCTGAGGACTATAGCTATTCTCATTGCTGGTTCTATTGAAGATCTATCTCCTTCATTTTTCATGGTCTCATCTTGATCTAATTGTGTCTCTGTGGAGGGTGGCTTGAGACTTTTTTTTCCAATCTGACTTACATCGGCTTATTCATCTAGCAATGAGTGATTGATCTTTGGACTTCCTATTGCTTCCTAATTGTTTGCAACCTTGTTCTTCTTTACTTCTGGCTTTGGTGGCATTCTCTACTCAATAGCTATCGTGGTTGCTCTTTGATGTGTTTGATCTGCACTTAATATTGCCTGATTTGGTTGGAGCTCTTCTGAAGTTCTATTCGATGAAGATTAATCATCTTCATTAATATCTGCTTTGATAGCAGTCTCCATTTCAACTGTGCTTGAGGACCTTGTGCTGTCATCCGCAAGTGACCATTGTGTTCTTCATTCTTTGTTGTCTCTGAAGATTTCAACAAATATTTGATTTTTCAACACTAGATATGTTTTCCCCTATTTTCGAATTGCTCTTTTGGCTTGAGTGTGAGAGAGGAGTGAAAATTTTTGATGTGCTAGTGTTGCTTGGATGGAGAAATTTTTATTATTATGAGTGAGAGACATAGTACGTGTTTTATAATTAATCAACGGGTCAAATTCATGACGAAATGGCATTCCCAAAATCATATCAAGACCATGCAATGGTGCTACCGGAAATGTACGTACTTGTGTAAATTCACCAATGCAAACTTCAACAGTGACTTGGGTTTTACAATTAAAATGTTGATTATTAAAAACAATTTTAACCTTGTGAGGTGATAGATTTCAGAGGAGATAGTTGTTGTGCCAAACGTGTAGAAATGAAATCATGACTACTACCATCATTGAGCAGAATGGTGACACTTTCACCCTTAACAGTGCCTTGAACTTTAAACAAAGTGTGAGGAGATATAAGAGTACCTAAAGATGGGTTGTCATCGTTATCATAATCAGGAGCATATCCCTCACCATAGTTAGCTTCCACTTCATTATCGTCGAAATTAGCATCTTCGATGAGATTAAGAGTATCTCCGTTGGGGCGGTTGTTGTTGAAGGGTTTTTTACTTGAATTTTTGTTGACTCCATTGGAGTGGCCATTGGATTGACCATCACCCTTAGCAGGATGATTTGGGCACATATCTGCATAGTGACCATACTAAAAACATTTAAAACACTTCACCTTTTTGTTACCATTAGAATTTGGAGTTGGATGTTGGTTGAAAGAATTTTGGTTGCCTTGTTTCTGTGTGTTGTTGTTGTTGCTTGTATGAGGTTGAGCAGTTGTAGGAGAATTGTCAAATCTGCGTCTCTTGAAAAAAGTACGGCTTTGATGTTTGTCTCTGTCAAAGTTAGTAGAGAAAGGAGGTCTCTTGTTTTACGGTTAGTGTTAACAGTTTGATCGGTGTGAGAGGGTTATCCACCTTTCTTCTTTTCTGCATTGAGATCCAAATTAATAGATTTTGATAGAGAATCTAGTTCGAACATATCTACCTCAATGCCAATTTGTAGTGCCAATCCCAATATGTACTTACGCTTCAATTTCCTACGACTAACATGTTCAATAGCTTGCAATTGAATTAAACAGTTCCAAAAATGGTCAGTGTAACCCTGTACATCTACATTTAGACCCTATCAAATTAAATCCCATTGACTTCGTGCTTTACCTTTGTACTATGTGGGCAAAAGTTGAGGTAAAAACACTTTTTTAAATGCATACCAAGTACGTGGTCTTTTCCCGTGTTGTTTGGTGGCATTCCACCACAATGCAGTGCTTCTAGTGAGATTATTTGATGCACATTTTACCATTTCACATTTTGGGAAGTCTTCATCATGAAAATAGTCATCTAGCGGACTAACCCATGCTAGAACCGTGCTAGCATCTTTAGTGCCATCAAAATCCTTGAAAGTGAAGTCTTTTCTACTAATTTTGTTTTGCTTGGGTGTCGGTGCAAATTCGGTGCGTGCAAAATGCAATATTTTATCTTCAAGTTCTTGCCTTCGCATGCATTCATATATGAGGGATTGTTGGAGATTAAGAAGTTTCAACAACCGTGGGTGCCTGAGGAAGGTGTGCCATGATTGCGTGCTTTTTTATATATTTTTTTCTCTTTTTTCTCTCTCTCTTTTTTTGAATTTAATTAATAATGTTTAAAGGAACTATTTGATGATATTTACAGATGTATTATGCGGAATAAGTCAAATAGAGTAAAATAAGTAACAAAAATGACATGTACTTAGCTGAGAAATTGCGGTGGCATTTAGTCCGAAATGGCAATGCACTAGGAAATTGCTAGAAAAGTGAGCGGTTCGACAGTGCGTCTGCAAGTCGGGCTAATTTCGTGGAGCCCGATCTCCTGTACCCCAAAATTGATGGCAATACAATCGGCAATGTGAGTTACTTACTGTTCACCATTGTATAGTCGCATTGGCAGAAGCAACGGTAATTGCAGATGGTATAACTCAAGCAGCTTTGAATTTATGAATATATGTTGAAGTTACCCTCCAGCGGCTACGATTGGTAAATGGCGAGGTTTTCGCTCGAATTCAGCAAATGAAATATTGTAATGTTGAGTGTCCGATTGAGTCGATAATTCTAAGCCATTTAGGTGGTCAAGCTGGAAACACTACAAGGAGGAAAGGCGTGAATGGGGCTTAAGAAGGATTTTTTTTTGTTTTGCAGAACTGGGGCGGCCAGCCAATAAGTTTGTACCAAATAACCAAGGCCACACCTTTTTACAAATGGTGTGTAGCCATTTGCATGGCGTACAGGCAGGCTGCCGACAACACATGGGCAGGAGATGTCGTTAGGGCACCGTGCAAGAGCCTTTTGAGGCTACGAGGAAAGAGAGAGAAATCACCAACAGACCAGGGTGCTCCTACCGAGGGTATCTGTGTCAGCTTTGGTGAAGATCAATCGAGAGGGTTTTGTGTATAAGCAAGGGTTCCCACTACAACTTTTCGTCTCCATGGATGATTCTCTTTCCCAAATTCAACTTCTCTCCCAAAGTTGTAATCAAGCCTCCCAAATTCTTTCAATTCTTCATCGGCTCACTTTCTCATCTGTATCTTCATGTATATTCAAGATTAGCTAAATTAAATTTAACTGATGAACATGCCCGTTCTTGATCGTCCTGAAGCCGAAATTGAGATTTGATTGCCGATTAGTTGTTGATTAGGCACCAAATAACAACCAAACAATTTTTTTTTGCAAAATCGATCAATTAAGCTTTGAATTTCCACAAATCCTTGAGTCTTGTATTGCAAATTTGATAAGTTGCAATTTTGAGGTGGTCGGGTCGAGAAATTCCTTTCTTGAAATTGAAATCTGATGCCAATTAAATCAAACTTGTTTGCTCTGATACCACTGTTGGGAGAAGAGGGGAAGACTAGTTGCTTAAATTATTCAATACATGCTCACAAACATCACCATCAACCTGTCCACCTCTTTTCCCAATTTCCAAGCACACACACACACACACACAGAACCAATGTTCGGGAAAAAACAATTTTCCAAACATACAAAATTCTTAATTTTCTTTATTTCAAGAGGAAAATTCAAAAAATTAGGCTATTTTTTTAGATTTTTACACTATTTTTGTCTATTCTGGGGTGGCATTTCTCCTTTTTCCCGTGCCCTCAACCGGTATTTTTGAAATTGAAAACGGCACACTATTAACACTAGTTTGGTACCAAAACAGGACACTTAAGTGTCCTTCTTTTACAAATTTAAATTAACTGCTACTTGCAATAGACGATTTATTTAAGAAAGCCCTCTTGATATTCTTAAATATGTTAGCTAGAGGGTCTTTTAAAAATATAACCTTGCATTTTAGAATCTACCATGATCAAGAACTATACTCATCAAGTTGACCCTCATAAGACTGCGATTGATGCTTTGAAGAAATTGACTTTATAAGCTCAAGAAAAAATGAAGCGACCTTGTAAAAAGATTTAGGTGTCTTTTCCACAATTTTGCTATAGGTAGTTTAAAATTTTATGTGCACAAAAATTCACTTGGGAGTATATAAAATAATGGAAAGCTCTATGTGTTTAATATCGCCATTTCAAGCATATGGTTGTATACAAAGGAAAATCTGTTTTTGATGTATTTGTGAGTTTTAGAAAGTGATACATTGCTTACCCTTTCCATTGAGGACTCAAGGTGGCAAGTAGAAGGGCTTTGGTATTATAGCAAGTATTGGATTATTTTAGATATTCAAAACTGCATAGGAGAGAAATATGATATTTTCATTCTTAAGACATAAGCATTCAAAACCTCAAATAATATCAAACTTTCTATGTAGATCAACTAAATGTATCAAAGTACGTGGTACATACACAATTGGGGTGCCCAAAATCTTGATTTTAATGTTATTATGGAGAGCTCAAGATTTTCAAGAGTTTTTGCACAATAAAAAATTCAAGATAGAGTTCAAGCAATAAGATTTATTTGAGTTAGGGAGCCCAAAAGATACATACTTTCTTGGTCTCAACATATAAAGTCATTTGTAGTTGTCAAATTGCACTAGAATTGCCCCAATTACATGAGGGGACCTTTGGAAGCCCAAAATATGCTCTTATTCATCACGTGCTCAAGTATGGAATTATGTCTACAACATGCATGTGACTTGGAAACTTGTCTTTAAAGTGCATTCCATTGTTTTGTAACACTAACTGCTAACACTTGGCTTTTATAAACATAAAAAAGGCCATCTCTACAAAAAGATATAAGAATTTTATGATTTTTTTGGCAAAACAGCTTGAAATTTTACTAAAATTTATGGCTTAGAACTTACCAAAATTTATCCATACGGATTGTATTTTGACATGGAGAAAAATCCAATGTTTTCTTTCCCTCATAACCAACCTATGGTAGAAGCAAGGTATAAAAAACTTCTTTATAGCTTGACAAATAAATTGCCAAAACTTGGAAGGAAAACAAGACACTTTAGTGTCTCAGGACACTTAAGTGTCCAATTACAAAACTAGTGTTAAGCTGAGACACATTTTTCCTGAAGTCTGCAGAGAACATAGATTTGACATAGACAAGCTTGTAAGAGTGTGTAAGAGAATTGTAAGGGATAGAGACATGATTAGAGAGTACACATCAAATAGAACATAGCATAAGAGAGTAGGGAAGAGAATCTGCAAGAGAAAGGCTTAGATCTAGCCCCAAACTCCACGGAACCTCTCTTGTGGAGTTGGTATTTAATATATTATTTGTGAGTTTAAGGTGCCAAAAATTGAGGCCCCTCTTTTACAACCACTTCACTTTTGTAAATGAGTGAAGCTCATTAGTTCTTGCATGACCCATAAGGGGAGTTCCCATTATAATTATTTACAGAGCCATAGTGTCTTATTGGAATGTAAATCTAAAATACTGTGCGAGTATAAAAGGGCTAAGAGTAATTGCCGGTGCCTCTTCATCAACTTGTATTGCTGTAATACTGCACGTTTTTGCAATTGTTGAGCATTGTCCACCTGCATCTGAGTAACCTTTGATCTGAGAAGATCCATTGTACTCTCTGGAAAAATCTGTCTCTTCGGAGGAGATTTTGGTGGTGACCTTTGTGTAGCTTTCTGGCCTTTAGCTCCCATTGACTTTGACTTTTTTATCACAGCTTGATGCTTTGCATCATCTTCAGATAGTCTTTGACTTCAGTCGGGCCATCTGTAGGGGTTTGTACAAGGTCATGAATCTGTTGGTATTCATTTCCATCTTCATCTTGATGTGCATATGTGAGCTTGATCACATGTAATTGTTTGAACACTATTGGACTTGTTGGCTTTTGACTCTGACTTGTGGAGATCAGCTGAAACTTCTATCCTTGATGATCTTCATAGAGGCATTTGTCTACTAGTTTTCATGGAATCTGGGTCAATTGGAAACTTCCAACAACCATATGATCTTTCAATGGTTTCTACTTTGAATGAGTTTGTTGGCTAGAAGCCCTAGGGCTTCTAACTGTTGTAGCATTTTTTGGTACATAAGCTGATCTAGATAGATTGCAGCTCCCCCCTTCCTAGGGTGATCACTATAGCCTGCTTCATTGTAAGAGTTCAAAATTGTTTCGCTCTGGTTTAGTCTCACCTTTTTGAGATTGTGAAGGTACATTTTGGGTAGAACTGTTGACATTTGGTATCTGTAAACCTTCTCCATACTTTAATATGTATCTCCTTGAAACATGAAAAATTATTCCCCAAGTCCAGTTGTAAATAGCGTTATCTTTGCCTTGATAATGTCTATCCCATGCGTCTCCTATGATATGAGCTTCTGTGGTTTCAGGACCCAAGGCATCATAGATGCTAGAGTCTTGTCTATATCTACGACTGTTTTGATCAAAGTATATGCTCGTTGGGTTACGACATCAAAGCTTGAATTTCGATGGAGGAGAGTTTGACTCTGAACAGATTTATGGGTTCACTTAGGTAATATACTTCAGCTTTAGAGAGGATGGGCTATAATAGATTCTTTCCTCTAAAATGAACCATCCTTTCTGATCTATCACTGGACGCAATTCTACAAGTTGGTGTGTGGGTCGTTCAAAGACTGGTTGATCCTTTTTGTACAGTTTTCCTTTTTGGTCTACATAGTGTGCATATGAATTATGTGTAACATACAAAGCTAACATCATTCCGTTTGATGCGTCCTTTAGACTCGTGAATGATTGCACACTTGTGGTAGTGGATGCAAAATCATTTGCAAACCTAACAGTCTTTTCAACATTCGGTGCTATCTGGACACCTTTACCAAATTCATGCAAGAATTTGTTGTTCAAAAAATCAATTTTAAGATTTTCAGGAGCTTGTGCATCTTTATGCTAATTTTGAACTTGCACTTTTTACTGGTGCTTCTAATGGTATTGCAGAATCATCTGATTGCAATAAAAGTGACAAGTTAAATGCACTTACATCGAGATTCGCATTTCCAATTTGCTATGTGCCTTGCTTGGCAGTTGATGTGTCCTTGTTCTCTAGATTTCTTGAACAATCTTCAGAAAAATGTCAACCTTTTCATCCACAATCTGAGCAATACGCCATGACTGGTGTGGTATTTCAACTAACTCTATCATGTCAAGCTCTAGCTGAGAAGTTTTAGCTTCTGTGCTGGCCAAGTTGTCGGCATCTTCGCGTAGTGGTAAGCATCTTTTCTCTTCACATTTTCATTTTTATAAAAAATAATCTAAATTTTATTTTCACGTGATTATATTACTGTATGTATCTCTGATACGCCTTTTGGCCCACTTAGTCACATAACAATTTAAAATTTAGGATATAGAAATTACTATGGCTTGTCTGATTTTATATCTTACTTCCATAGTAATTTAAAACAAAATTAGAAAACATTGACTCTTGTTCTGATATGCTTTACAGCACTCTTACTTTAGGCAATGTTTTCGGAACTTAGATAACACCGTACATTGTTTTAATATACTTGTCGGCACTCATACTTTGTACGGTGTTTTAGGAGACCATTAGATAGCATGTGCATTTGTTTGATATGTCTCATGACACTCTTACTTTGTACGATGCTTTAGGTAAAATAAGCTCCAATGAAATGTGAGATTACAAAAAATCATACTTCTTCCTGCATTTGAGCCTTGGTTCTTACAATGGAAGAAGTTACTCCTAGACACGATCTATGCGAATAAATTTTTTATCTAGTGAGTCTTTAAGCTATACACTTTTCAATATACGTATTCATAAACCACATGATTCGTAGATTTACATCTGTATAATGAGAAAAGTGTAATCTTTAAACTAGTCCCCGTGTCACAATCTTTGGTTCTTACAATGGGAAGAGTTTCTCTCACACACTATTTGTGAAAAAAAGACCATTATCTGATGAGTTATTGATTTTTATAGTGTAATCATTATCGGTGTCTGGATCGAAGGTTTATCCTTTGCTCTTACAACGGGAATAAAACCCCTGCATCTGGTGCTTAGGACTTGCTTAGATCCTTACAATGAGAGGGATACACACGTGACGCCACAATTTACATTAATCTTTGTAATTTATAAAATAATGTGTATTTGTATGACTTCATGACATTCCTATTGATAACATCTCATACATGCGAGGTTTTTGATTCAAAAAATCATAACATATTTTTTATGAAATGAAAAATCCTATTAACATCATGCATAATAGTGTGGACGTTCTTGTGTATGTTAATCATAAATTACATTCATGTGGAGCTGTGGTTTAGGGTTTAGGGTGATTGCTTCATGGTTGTGTTGCAAAGAATGACTAGAATGTGTTGTATTACATGTCACTTATACTGATGAGAAGTTATGATTTTTTGTTTTTTGTTTTAGCTTCTACGCACATCATGGGTACTACTAGCAAGATAAAAAATGTTGAGTGCAAATATGTCAAAGAATTCGTATGCACTCATCTTTAGGTATTACAAAGTGGTCGCCTCCAAAAAGTCTTGCAAGAGTCCTCATACAAATCATTTTGGATGAGTTCTGTAGTGCTACATATGCAGCACTAGTTGCAAAATTTTGTGGTGCTTCAAGTGGGTTTGAAGTCCTTACAGGTGGTCAGTTGGGCCACGACTAAGTCAAATCATAGGGCAAGTTTGCAGAGTTGCAGAAACCCTTGACAACAAAATTAAAGGGAAGTCTGGCTTCATGGACCGCATGAAGGAAGTAGAGGTCCTCTACAAAAGCATGAAGCAACATGGAAAGAGACCACACATAATAGAGCCCAAGGATGTACCCAAAGTGCCTACCACTTCGGAAGTACCAATCTCTAGCAATGATCCAATGCCGCCCAACATGGGAAGTTTAGACCCATGCAACCTCATCATCATGCGCATGGCTTGCATTGAACTTCCACAAATGGCAAGCATTGGAGAAGGTAGACACATCATGGTCACGAAGGTGAAAGTCAACCATGAAACCCTCATAAACAAATTTTACGTCGGTAAGATAATCAAGGGTGATGGCCAGAAGACTGTCAATGACATAGTGCTGCATGAGGCCACAATTATGAATATCACTCATAGTGGAATCATTGCTGCTTTGGGATTGGCAAGACACGACATGCGAGCTCCCACCCTCATCTTCAAGATGTGGAATGGTGAAAACCTCGACCATTGGCTAGAGAGACTCCAAAAGGAGGGGAAGAATGTGGCCATGAGCAAGGGTTTCAAAGATTCCGAGGGGATGGTTGAAGCCATCAAGCACAATATATGGCCTATCATTATTGGATTTCTCCGAACCTTCATCTTTTTGCACGCTCATAACATCACTCAAAATGATGTTCATGGGAGTAATATCTTGCTGCATTTTGGTTGGGCTAGAGTATATGTGGGTGTATGTGACTGGGGTAGTGCAACCTTGTTCCCCACGGAGAACACATGTTTGAAGTTGCCAGATCTTCTCCTCTTGACAAGGGAAGCCTTGAGTAAGCAATATTGGTGGGTAGCTCCGGAATGTATATCCACAAATCCTCCAGCCTACACGTGCAGCCAAGATATCTACTCCCCTTTTTATAAATACATTCAAGAACTCCTTAAATATTTACCTGAGGATGATGACACTAATTATATCACTTTACTCATACGCTTTCAAGAAGTCTTGCACACTTGTGTATCTACCAATCCCACCCAGTGCAAGTCCCTCACATGATCTCCTCAACATGTTACAAGGCATTAAGCGTGTTGGTTGCACACTCTCAGATAGTGCAGGCTTGAGGCTATCCAATGATTGAAATCATACCTTGTAATTTGAAAACGTGTCTATACTTTGCAATGAAACATTTTCTTATTGTCTCATGTCCATTGTCTTGAAATTTCATGTTATTTTATTGCATTGGTGTTGTCAAAGTGATGAGAGAGATGTGAATTTTAAAATTGTGTATGTTGAACATTGATTGTACCATTGATTGTAGTTTTTTAATCAATGTGTATCTATTGTTTTGATCTAATTATTTATTATCGTGTGATTGGACAGAAATGGCAACCCCATACGCTCCTCCCAATGTCGACGGTGAGCTTGAGTTTCAATGCATCCTCAGAGAGTGTTATGGGGCTTAAGACCTCTCCTTATTCTTTGTTGAGGCCGTGGAGCCCAAAGGTTTGGAGGGTGAACCAATGAAACTGGAAGATGTACACAAGTGTTGTCCCTCTTTTTTTGCAAAAGACGTAATGTACAGGAGGTCAGGTCGTGCTAAGGAAACGACACCATTGAAAATCGCAATGGGTGTGTTGCTCCAATGCTTCATCCAAAAGGAGCACAGTCTACCTAACAATAATCAAGTTTCCATGTACTTCATCCAACAATTCTTCGTGCAAGATATAATGAAGAAGCACGTCCTTTGGACAAACCGTCCTTTCAACACTGGTGTCGGACTTGGAAGAGCTAAAGAAAGGACACAAGCACGTCGTAGAGAGGCAGACCCACCTGCACGAAAGAGGCCAGTTGTGCTCCTACTAGATGATCATGAACAAACTGTTAATATTGTGTCTCAAGGGGCTACACTAGCCAGCCAAGGAGAGAGCATTCTCTCACTACAAGAGAAGCTGGCATCCAAAGAAGTAGAAGTAGTTATTTTAGAGAAAAAACTTGCCAGATACAAAGTGCGGTACAATCCTCTCTCTCCCCTGCCTGAGGAGGTAGGACCAAGTCACGAGGCATATATTCAAGAAACGGTGGGTATGCTTGAGGCAGCATTGAACGCGGATCTTGAAGAAGCAATGGATATCACAATTTCTTAAAGACATTGTAGACTATAGTTGAAAATTTTAATGGCAATTTTTCCCGTCCTTTTTTGAGACACATTGTATTCTCTCTATGTTTATAGCAATGAATTTTCTTTGGAGTTGCTAATTGATGACTTTGTTGAGAATTTGGTTTGTAGATGTCACTTTGTTCAGGATTTGAGAATGTTATTTTATTTGGTTGCCACATCATGTCTTCAATACTTATGTTTATGAGAAATCTCTTCAGTACTTGACCCTAAACTTAATGGAGAAGACTTATACATTGTCCAAAGATGTGCATGTTGCTCCTAATTCAAAAAAATGAGATATATAGCTCAATAGGGAGCTACAGTGAGATAGAGTAGATACATGTTTACATTTTGGCATCTATTACAGGCACCAGGTCATCAACCTCTTCATTGTCTAAAAATTATGTAACCACTTCCCTCTCCATCTCATCGTCGCTACATCTCTGTTCCGCCACAATTTCATGAGTTTGAAGCACTCCAAAGTGTACTTCGGTCGCACGTGTGGCTATCTTCGTGGGTGCATGAAGGAAACGCATGTTACAAAAGATGTACACAAGGTCTACGGCACGATCAGGACAAGCGATTTCTACGCTTTGAGTGCACAAAGTCATAAGAAGATCAATTGCGCTCATAGCTACCACTGGATGATGCAATTGAAAGTACCCTAGTCGCCACGTGTTATAACTCAACTACGTCTCCTCCATATTATTTCCACCATATTGGGCCTGAAATCTTTTTTATGCTATTAAGAAACCAAAGATCTTTGAAAGTTCCTTCCCTATTGGCATAATCCACCCTCTACTGAAATGCATCCATGCCATCGTCGCTTGGTAACAACTGCGAGCAGACGTTTCTAAAGTCTCTCATCACCTCTTTGTTGGCAGCTTGTCCGTTCATCTGAAAATTTGGATCCAAGACAAATGCGGCACCATGCAATGGTTTGTGCATTTGAGACCATTGTTTTTCCACAAGATGCACGATTTGTGATCTCTCCCTTGCACTGTAGTGTTTGTATTCTTTGGTTTGACACAGCGCCTCTCACATGATCCAATAAACCTTACCAATGACAAACTTATCTGCGTTGACAACCCTTAGTAGTTCCACATAGGACTTACTAACCCCAACAAGTTTGTCAATGTTCCGCCAAAAGAGAGGAGATTGCACCAAGGACACACGTTTTTGAGCTGCTTCGTGGTGGCTTGGATACTTGCTAAGCCAAGCCTCCCAACAACAATTTGCAACAGTTTATGTAAGAGCCGCTCGCACTTCACTGAGTTTATTCAAAACATAGTATAATGTAGCGGATCATGTGGCACAAAAAATTTGAAGTGCTTTTTTCGGAGACTTGGGGCAAAATAAAGCATATGTAAACTGATGTTCCCGTATAAAACTGACTATGTGATTGGCATCAATAAGAACCTGTTTTATGAATGATAATCTTCCCATATCCTTTAGGAGTAGATTTAGGGTGTGTACTGCACATCTAAGCCATGTAATTTCTGAGTACTTTTCTATAATGGCTAAACCCGCTCCTTGGTAGTTGGAAGCATTATCTGTAACAGTACCTGTCACATTCTTCAGTCCATCCAGTCGAGCGATATCTCGCTCATATACCTTTATCAAGTAGAGAGATGTCTTCTCTTTTAATGAGGTATCAATAGCCTCCAAAAACATTGCACCTTTGGGACAAATTACCATGACATTAATCAAAGGTCTTTTCTGACAGCAGCTGGTCCATCCGTCGAGCGCTATGGTATAGCCAAATTCTCGAGCAAAGTCAAGCACCGTTCACTTGAGAATCGCTCATGTACTGCTCTTGAGTTTGTCCACATACTTTGTTCGCATTTTATTATAATCAGGATAGATGAATCCCTTTTTTTGCAGTTGACATTAGGGAATCTTCGAAAATAGGATTTCTTATGACATTAAATGGGATTCCACAAGCCATGAAGGCTTGTGTCCACTTTAGATGCAATTCGAGCATGTCCTGTTGAGTGAATGCTGCGTGTAGAGTCCTAGGCGTACTGGCTCTGCTGGATGTCTCGGGACTTGCATCTATCCCTCCCATGTCACCATTTGGAAAAGTGTAAGGACTTTGAGGTGTTTGTCTTGTTCCCATTGGAGGTCCTTGGTTAGCTCGCATGTCCTCTTGATCTACACTCACTTCTTCTATGTTGACAGATGACCCACCTATCATACCCTTCTGTCTCTTAGGAAGAATTCTTGCCTGTTTGCATCTCTTTATATATCCTGCAAAATGGACCCATATGTCTTTAGGCGGTGCTCCACATCCTTTCACATTGGGGCTAGTGCCAAATAAATGTTCTTTGATGCGAGTTGCATTGCCGTGCCACTTATGCCCACAATGTTTGCATTCCACAAACAAAATTGTTTTGCCTCTCTCTTTTTCCTCCACATTTTACCACTCTTTTCCTCGCACCATGCTTTCTGACTTCAACAAAATATATCCTACAATCAATAGATACACTATGATTATAATTTTTCACCATAATCACGCAATGAGAAAGATAGAAGGTTATAGATATGATTTGCTAAATTAAAATGATGAATGAATAGTGTTAAGATAATATTTTAGGGAAGATCACCAATGGATATGATCGCGCAATGAGAAAGATAAAAGGTTATAGATATGATTTGCTAAATTAAAATGATGAATGAATAGTGTTAAGATAATATTTTAGGGAAGATCACCAATGGATATGCAATTCCTGGCTACTAGGAGGTAAAGAGCGTTTGCTCAAGACAACCTAGATGAGCGATGGAGTCATCTCACATTCCACTATCTATGTCTCTTGGAGGTAGGAGCTACTCCTCAAACACAACCAATCGAACCTAAAGTAATTGAGGTCTCTAGTCTCTATATCGGTAAGAGCATGAGCTCGATAACATCCATGTGACTCCTAAGTACTATGCATGACTAATATTCACTAGGAGGTAAGAGCTTTCGCTCGCTCACAACCTAGTGAATTCTATAGTTGATTACCATATTCACTTAGAGGTAAGAGCATAAGCTCGATAACAACCAAGTGAATCCTACTTCATACCTTAAACCTCACTTGGAAGTAAGAGAATCATCTCATAAAAACCAAGAGGCACTAAGTGGACCTATTCTATGCAACCAAGTGAATCCTACTTCATACCTTAAACCTCACTTGGAAGTAAGAGAATCATTTCATAACAACCAAGAGGCACTAAGTGGACCTATTCGATGTCTATATGGAGGTAATAACATTTGTTCATGACAACCAAAAGACCTTACGTGTATGTGTATCTGTTCCAAATTGTATGAATTAACACTACATCTATGCACATATTATAGCTATGATAGATTTTAACCATCAAATATCACTTTTAGTATCTATTCTAAAACAGATAGAGCTACGAGTATTTATCTATAACTGTTACCAAGTGTAACAGAGCCAATGGTTTCCTCGTATGTAGTAAACCAATGCCTATGAGGTGTGACATGCAACGAAGCAAGGTTGAATCAAGAATCCATGTATGGGATACTTCACCACTAACAAGGAGTTTAGCTGGCATATAACTCTGCAAAGAGAGTTTCCTATGCATCATAAAAGACATCATTACTTTCAGTCAACATATTAATGTCTTGCACATCACTGTCATCCTGAACTATGTTCAGTTCTTCAATCTTAACCGAACTCTTTGGTTTCTCCTCTTTATCATCATGATCTTTGCCTTTACCTTTTCCCTCCTCTTTGTCACGCTTCCAAGCATAACAATCCTTCTTTAGATGACCAAATTTATCACAATAATGGCATTGAACATTGCGGCGACCACGAGACTTTGATCTATCCTTTGATGCGTCTCTATTGCCCTCTTTCTTGGACTCACGTTGCAAAAAATGGCCCTTATGTTTCTTATCATCCCTTTGCACATAATTAGCTTCACCATAATGCAAGCTAGTCATGGTCTTCCGACACATCTCCTCTGACAAAAGTGCACTAGTAACATCATCGTACTTTAGCATACGATTAGGAGCAGATTTACTAATAGTTGTGCAAAAACTATCCCAAGAGGGTGGCAACAAACAAAGCAAAAATATTGCTTTCATCTCATCAATGGTCATCTCACTCTTCGCACACGCACCGTATTCGCGCACTCACATATATCAACCTCAACATGCTTGTAAATTTTTTTTCAAGTACAACATGCAAAAGGTACTATGTAGCACGTCAAGGAGTTATTGTGTCTATGTAATTTACATTCTCATTGTGATCATGTTGACTAAACTCTTCTCCCACTTGTTGTGATCTAGGTACCCAAGATAAAGGAAACTACGATAGTATGTGCACAAATTGCAGAAGGTAGAGTGTGTTGCATACCCTGATACAAAGACCAATTTCACAAATCATTGTGACAAAGCACTTTACTCTAAATCCAATATGGCATATGAATTCCATTTTCTTAATAAGTTGTACACAAAACCTTTCTAAATATTATACAATGATCAATACATAGGAAAATTTGCCTCCAATTTTTCATTCAATAAGTACAAATGAGTACATTTTGGTGAGTGTTTTACTGCTCTACAACAGAAGGTGAGGTATGAAGCATAGAGGGTGAGGCAGGGGTGATGGTTAGTGTTTGTGGGGGTGGGGGGGGGGGGGGTGTGTAGGAGAGGCAAGGGCATCATACATGGATGGAGAGTGATGAGGGGGCAAGAGACTTGGAGAGGTATTTGGGGACAGGCTATTGCATTGTTGGAGGAGCTGGGGGGTATCTCCTAGGTTGAGGCTGTGGAGTGGGCCTTGGTGCACAAATTCAATGTACACTCCTTCTAGGTGAATTATAACATGTGACACTCAAGAAAGGGCTCCATTGACCTTCACACATTCCTGTGGAAACCATGCAAGGAGTTTGCAAGGAAGCAATGCTTCCACTCCACAACCAAAGAGATAAGGCTCCAGTGGGAGTTCTTTTAACAAGTAAGATCAAGTGAGATTCATGTTTCCAACATACACATAGTGTTTGGTATATAAATGTCCTCTACTCTCTTTTTTATACACTAACTCATAGGGTGGGAACACACCTGTGTACACTTAAAACCATACATAATAATACACTTTGATTTTTGAATTGTATAAACACTTGATACATGTTACCCCACTCTCTCTCTCTCTCTCTCTCTCTCTCTCTCTCTCTCTCTCTCTCTCTCTCTCATACATTAGGAAATTTCAGAGGTCATTTGGAGGGCCATATGAAGAGAGAGAAAAATAGAGCGCGTCCAATGAGCATGAAGGCTACGTTACGTAGGAAAGTACGTGGAAAGACTCAAAAAATAGGAAAATAGCATAAAACTTTCACGAATCTAGGATTGTAGCATAGTAATTTCCTTCCTTTTACCGAGCTTTTAGGTGCTTGCATGTGGTCCCACTTTTGATATTCTCTTATGGTCATTAACGTACTGGAGGGTGACCATTAAGCCCGCACAAGATATTGGAATTCTAAAACACTTTCCCTCCATTAGAATGCTTTCAAAGTGAATCTCCCTCCACTAAAGCTTTTCTCTGAGAGCTATGGCGTCCACGTCTTCTCGCCCAAGAGGCTCCAGGTGTTTACTGTCTCTCACACCAACAACCAACAACTGCACTTTGCCTAGAAGGCCAAGTAGTAGCATATCCTCAATTACAATACCAGCTTCAATAAGTGCAGAGAATCAATGGGTTGGACAAAGGATAAACAAAGGTTCATGGGTCCTCATGCAACCAAGAAGACCCAAGAGGTCTAGTGGTATCAACGTTTACCGCTCAGCATGGAAGGCCAGAGTGTTGGATTTCAAAGTTGAAATCGGCAAAAGATCTGTAAAGGAAGTTCTTGTTCAGCATGTGTTTACCCATCCTGAGGTGATAGCAAACGGTGGAAATGTATCAGATATACATCAACCACGTTGCAATTGTAAGTACTCTTGACATGTGAACTTACTGATACTCTCATTATAAATTTTCTTATATATTTTGCAATGTTTCTCCCGCTTGTTATGAGTAATGTCTCCATTCTTCACAGCTCAATTACATTAGATTTGTCATTTGTACTTATTGATACTCTTAGTTTAACTCTTCTTATATATATTGCAGATGTTTATCCCTCTTCTTATGAGCAATGGGAGCCTGTGGAGTGCATAATAGGCCTCTTCCATGTTGTTCATGCCCACATTGGTTCTCTACAGTACTCAGAGAGGAGCAGCAAAAGACTGGCTGATGAGGGAATCCTTTTTTATGACCACTTTTACCAACTCAACTCAGGGAATAAGAATGGCATGTTGGTGAAAGTGCCTCTACCAACCGATTGGAACACTGTGGACTGGCCAGTTCCCGAGGAAACAATGGTGGAGGCAATGCGAAGTAAGCTCTACAAGGATATACAAAGGTCTCTACGTAGCTCTATTCCTACCAAACTGGTTAGAATTGCAAACTTCTGTCCTGTTGCACTCTTTATAGAGCTGTTTCATAGCTACAACATCCGCGTTACAAAAACTATGCTCATGTGCAAGTCATTTCAGCATTCATCCTGTGACAAACTTCTTGACAAAGGATGGTATGCAAAGGAAGAGATTGTTTTACGGTGCGAGGTCGCGCTTGATACTCTAGTTGTCAAGTACATGATTGCAAGCCAATCACTGTTACTCTCGTTTTGGTATATGCGATCACAAATGCTCAAGGGTAAGTACATTCCTATGGACCAGGTTTCTGCAGGTTTGGAAGATAATCCTGCTGTGGATGTGGAAGTGATTGATAAAGAGCATGGCCTACTATTGGTGGTTACAATAAGGGAGCTATGCAGTCTTCAGCATTTGCGGCATGACATCATTGAAGAGTCAATGGACAAGGACCTATCAGATTTTTCCTTTTTCCTAGCTGGCCGTAAGGTGATGCGGCGAAGGGAAAAATATATTCTGTGCAAAGAGTTGGATGGTCGGGTTGAAGTAGTGTCAATGTAACAGATATTCTTGTGAACCCAAGTGTATACAAATGACTTTCAAGACATGAAGTTTATTGAGCTCATTTTTCAATTGTGCCCTGTGAAAAAGTGTGCTTGAAATACATTTCTTTACCACGTCAAATCTCTCTCTCTCTCTCTCTCTCTCTCTCTCTCTCTCTCTCTCTCTCTCTCTCTCTCTCTATATATATATATATATATATATATATATATATATATATATATATATATATATATATATATATATATATATATATATATATGTTAGACAAGACAAAGACATGATAGAAGAGTCATCTTAATCCATTAGAAAGTACAAACTCGTCCGTGAACAATGGACTGAGATACAATTTCTGTAAGTATGGAATCAGAATGTCTTCAAGGTAAAAATCGAAGGAATGCCCCTCGAAAGAAGGTGGTGAGATAGTTGTTCCCGGCGGATTTAGTTCTCCCTTTTCAGGAGTATCATCAATTAGTAGTGTATTAGTTGCATCAAAGGGTACACCGATTTGGCTAAACGGTTTGTACAAAAGAGGTAAGTGTGGTTTTTTAGGGTGGTAGTGGCCCTCAACGGTAACGCATTTTCTTTGATCATACAAAAAGGCAAAATCTGACGTGTGAGCATCGCATACACTGCAAACTATTGCAACTAGTGGCGACAAGTTTTGCCTTTGCATTGAAGACCATATGGCAACTCTGAAGCGCGGAAGAAGAAACTGAATAAATTCCTTGGTTCCTGAACGAACCACGACTCGACAAGTTCCCATCCGAAACGTTTGCAAATCCTCAAAGGGTCCTCTGTCACCGAGAGGCACCCGCATCAACAGCAATCCATTGACGTCCAAGATAATCAACCTCTGTAAAAGTTGACAAGTACATATAAGTAGTTAGAAGCTGAACATATTTTGCCATACTTGAATAGACATTACCGGAACAACCGTATCTACAGGTAGCAAGGGTCCATACTGGGTCTCTGTAGTGTTCATGTCGTTGTTGCTCTCCTCTGCTTTATCTTCATAGTCATCATTCACATCTTCATCAGGGGTCTCCCCCATGGCTCTTTCTGCCTCATTCAAGGTTTCCTCCAAGGTCTTTTCGTCTCCCTCGGTTGATCGGCTTGCCTCATACATCCTTGCCTGATCCATATCATTTTGCTCATCCCTAGGCCTGCTTTCCTCATCCATATCCTTTTGCTCATCTATAGGCCTGCTTTCCTCATCTTGGGTTTCAGCCATAGGCTCTTTTGGCTCCTCCACTGGCTGACTTGGCTCTTTCATTGTCTCCTCTGGTTGTACCTTAGCACCTTCCATATGCTCATTTGACCTTTCCTCATCCTCGGCTCTTTCATCTTCTGCTGA